>NW_009945417.1:55002-56742 GCF_000696875.1 Nestor notabilis
TTTGCCAAATGGATTCTTTTATTAGTTTGTTTAGAAACAGCAAACCAAACAAGCTCTTCCTCTGAACAAGTAGCCTTGTAATCGGCCAAAGCTTTTTAAGCAAGTGTTTGATGGAAACATTTTAAAGACTTTGGTTAAACTTTTAAAGCTATTTCTTGAGAAGCGAGAAACAGACTACAAATGGGAAGCTATCTGCTGTTCCATGTAGGTAAAGACTTGGAAAAGGTGATGCTATTTTTTTTTTTTTAATTCTGTTATGTGCAGTTACAGTTGTAAAGTGACTATTGAAATATGTTTTGAGAACTATTATTTTTAAATTTGAGAGTGTCTTTCTACAGAGTGGTGGTCTTTTGGGGCCAAATTAGTTAATAGTCCAACCTTTATCTACCAAGTGTTTTCATTTTCTCATATCCCTTAAATAATTTTGATAAATGTATACTGTGCTTTTTATTTCATAATCAGCTGTTGATCAGAGGAGAAACACTACAGAATAGAAGTATTAGTATTTATTGCTGTAATAATGGACGATGCTATCAACCTTCAAGAGTTAATTGCTGTTCAGTAGTAATAGTAGAATTCAGAAGGTACTAAACTATCACTTTAGGAAGTAAAATTTTTTTGCAGCAATTAAATGTAAAATTAGCAGGTGGATTGTTTAGAGAAATATGTATGTTCTTGTTGAGATACTAGGGAAGGTGTATACGTACTGTAGATATTTATGTATCATGATCTGAGAAGGCCTTGCTCGAGTTTTCAACATCACTGATGTCCTCCTTTCCCCCCTACCTATTTCCAAGTTCTTCTAATTACTTATAATACATTTAAAAAAGCAAAATAACTGACGGCTTAGTGGTTTAACACTTTTATAACAGCAGTACTACCTTTTGAAGTTGTACTGAGCAAGGAGTGAGGCATTGCTTGTCTGCATTCTTGTAAGACATCAGAAATACACAATATTTCCAGCTCACCTGTAAAAAACAGTTGAACAGATTTTCTTCATACAACATTCCATGCAAGGAGAAATTTTACTATTTGCAGAAAATTTTCTCATTTGTATCTTTTGTCCTACCCTAACTTAATTTAGAAGTATTTTTGCCATACCAGTGCATTTATTAGATTGCCTGAACATCTTAAACGTTCTGAGGAGAAAATGAGCTTTCTCTGCTGAGGAGCCTTCCTGAGCTTGACTTACATGAACCTTGAGCACCAGTTTCAGCTGTGCAGTGAAAAGCGCAGTTCCCTCTGTTGCTTGCTATCACATGAAACATGAAGGAAGTACAGACACTTCAGCTTACATGAGTATCAGGCAAAACTGTGGAAACTGAAGACTCGCATGGAATGTTTTGTGAGCTTTTTTAGTCAATAGTCTTCCTGTTCTCTTAATTGTAAATATTTTTTTAATTTCCTTTTATTATGGTAACCTAACTATATATTCATTGATGTGCCTATTTGATTAGTAATTCTATAGTTGAATTCTACATGAGGGCAAAGAGAGTTAGAATTTTAAAGGAATTGGTAACTTATTGCATTTCCTTTGTGTTCACACTGGGAAATTCATTTTTATTTGTTGAACACAGTGTGATTTTCATCGAGATAATAAAGTAAAACTAGGATGTGTAAGATCATGCATTGGACTTAACATCATTGATTATTAAGCTCATTGATTTCCTTTAATCTCTACTCAGCGTCATCATTTTTAGGCTTATCTGAATGTTCTATTTTAAACTTATATATATATAT
>NW_009945418.1:0-13714 GCF_000696875.1 Nestor notabilis
TATATATATATACACACACACACATATAAAAGATCCTGTTCTCTGTATCAGTGGAGATGCTTATAACATTTCTGGTAGAAGTATAAAGGTAAAATAAATGTTTAGAGACTTGGCTTCATGACATTATATAAGATGGTCAAAAACCCCAAGAGTAAGAGGAATACAGGTTTGGGGTTTTTTTTTCCCTTTTTTTTTAATGGTTGGGAAGTTTCTAGACATCATTTCCAGATGCTGTTTGGAGGAGACAGTAATGGCATCAAACTATACGTAATGTATGAGTACAGTTATTTTAGCTTACAGTTATATTTCTTAGGGTGATATTTGCTTCTTAAGTGTGTGTCTACTGCAGTTTTAAATGCAGTAGCATCTGGACTGTAGTTCCTTCTCTGGAAGGATGAGAGCTTTCTACGGTCATATCATAGGTAACAGAGACCTATCACAGGCTGGTATGGGTATATCAGAGGGTAGGACATGTCTGTAGTGTAAGCAACTGAATTCCAGCTCTAGTACCACCTCAGAGTATTTATTGGTTTTTAATCTTAACAACATTTACCTGTAAAGAATTTTAATCCTTTTCATGTTGATGACTATAACACAACAAAATCCCTCCCATCCTAATTCAGTGTAGGAAAATAGAAAGTATTTCAGTTGTACCAGGTTACTTCTGTTGTACAAATTTTCACACAGCAGAAAGAGGTTGTCATGTTTGTACAGTCACACCATCTTGTAAATTACCTGTAAGTGCATGGGTTCCATTTTAGAAATGTGTATCACTTTTAAATATCTTATTTGTTCTTTATAGGATAATGCAGTAATTTTGTTCTACATTAATTGCTTGTGTATTCATCCGCTGGCTACTGTTTACAAAAGTACCAACCATTAGGATTCAAAACATGAAGAAAAGGCTTAGGTAAGTCTGGGTGTTACAAAGTGACATGTAGAGTTTGATATAGTAAAAATTCTGAGCTACGGTATTTGGATAGGGATCGCCTCTGACTGATGAGGTGGTTTAAGTGAATCAGTTAAGAGCAGGAATTCAACAGGTAGAACAAATTGCAATAATCTAGCTCGAGGGCAAAGAAGAAAACTTGTAGTGTCAAGATTTGCTGTTGAAACAAATGTCAAAAGAAGAAATGGGAAGCTTTGTTTCAACTTCAACTATTTTGTGACAACTGCTTAGAACAGAACATAAGATTTTTGAAGCATGTCTTATTATATGAACTGTGATTGTTGAGTATGCTTTTAGGCCTTAAAAAAATAGTAACAGCTGTTGTTATGTACACATCCAGAAGTGGATCATAACATTGTTGAACCTGAAAAGCAGGTAGACCGTGTTTCATTATTTCCTGTTTCTATGCCTCTGGTCTCAGTGTAGAATTCTTGGATGAGTTGAATCAGACATTGCTATCCATCCTCCATTTTCTCCTGAAGTCTAGTTCATGTGAACTACTGAAGTTCAGAAAGACCCTGCAGTTTTAGGAGTTCAGAACTTTTAAAACTACTGTAGAATGCTTTCTCTTTAACTCACCCAGAACTTTGCGACAGTAATGCAGAGATTCTTCAAATCTTGGGTCATCAGAATTGAATTACAGTTCTGAATCAGGCTGTGGCTGCTTTTCCTCCTGCTTCCTCACTGCATTGCTTTATCAGTGGCTGAGGAAAGAAGTTACCAGCATCCTTCTGTAATTAGAGCGGTGCTGTTAAGCAGGGTACTCTGAAACCTAGAGGTCTCCATTCATCTTAAGGACTGTGTTTATGGGAAGGTTTCATTTGCCATAGTGACTGCATACATTAATATTCTATTCCTTTAACTTATTTAGAAGATGTGACACCAAAACACTGAACTCCATTCGGTGGGGGGTGGGGGGGGCAGCATGGACCTAAGTGGTAGAAATGAGGTAAAAACTGTCCCAGAGTATTTCTAAACTTTGAAAGAATTTAGGAAGAGAAAAATAGTATTAAAGCATAAGAAGCATAAGTACGTACCCCAGTATCCTCAGCTGTCTGCAATGACATAAATTAACACACATTCAATTAAGAGAATCATAAGAAGTTAGGTGTTATTTGGATTTTCTCTTTAGATTCCCCATGACTGTGACATTGTGGAACATAGGAAAGTTTAAATAAGGTTTAGAATCAAAGGTTACTTAAGTGTATAAAGCTAGATCTTACAAGATTATGTGAAGCCATACAGTCCTTCCTAACTGGAGTCCTGTTGCTCTCACGGCAACGTAGCCCTCATTCAGGAGATAAGAGAAGATGTCTGTTTTTATAGCAGAAGAAAACATGATAATTAGCATGACTGCCACCACTATTTGTTTTTACTCTAGTTGATGGGGATGAAGGCTTCTTCTGTTATAAGAGGGAATTTTGAGAGCGAGACAGGGTTATTAACCTCACTGCTGCTGGGTGTGTGAAGGGTGCCACCCTTCCCTGACACAACAGTTTTGACTCCTTTTCCCATTTGGGATTCATCATTTTCAGCTGTGTTCTGTGCTGTGCAAGGGTCCTTCCACCCTACATGGTGGTCTTGGGTGCATCGTGGAAGCTTTGGCATGGGAAACTTTTAATCCTGTAAACTGATCTCCTCCCAATTTGCCATAGTGCTGAATGGAAGGTAGCTGTGAGCCCGACAGGGCACCAGGCTCTGTGCGTGCTATTGCAACATTGTGCCATGCTGCTGGCCTTGGCATACACCATACCTGGGTCTCTTGGAAATAATTCAGTTATGGACTTGGTTTTGTTTTCTTCAAGGGTAGAAGTATAAATCTGTGCAACAGTTGTACTCTTTATGGATTTTGCTTTCTTTGCTTTTGCAATAATTTAGCTCAGGACATTTTGAGCAGTTGTTCTTCATGCTGTGCTGAACCAGGAACAAGTCAAAGGAAGGTAATGTTTCATTTGTGGAAATTTGATTATTTCTGCAAAATATTTGTCATGCTTCTGTTCAGAACTTCCACTTAGCTGGCCAGAATTCTTCAGAGATGCTAGTTTTAAGGAAATAGCTTTAATATTCTGCTTATAGTTGGTAACCTCTTCTGGTCTTTCTTGGAAGTCTACTCCTAACAGCTCATTCGAAGAGACCCTTACATTACGCAGATGATGCTTTGAAACTGGCAGGAGGAAAACATTCAGATATGCTAGTTAGTGTGGAAGGAATTCATTTAATTATGTCAGGGGAAAAAAAAAACCCTTGGAAAAAAATACATTACAAGAGGCATGCTTATGAAGTCACAAATTGATGAATTATTGATTATGCCTATCAATGTAGAAAGCAAAGATAAGGGGAAAGATTATTTGAAAAGCTGTATTCATTCAGAATGCATTATTGTGATGATACAAATACTTATAGAAATGCTAAAATACTTGAAAAAGGCAAGACAATCAACTGATTCTGATTCATCTTTCTGACAGTTGTTAAAACAGCTTCTATACATGAAAATGTATGTTTCTCTTGAAACGGTGCGTGGATGTTTGACAGCAGAAGGTGGCTTAATGTTAGAACACAAAATACAAGAATATGGGAGTATAAAAGTAATTAAAAGTGAGAAGAAGGTGGTTCTTTCTAAACAGGCGTGCATGAGAACAAAATGCTTTTGAAGCATTCAGTCCCCAAAGACTTAGAATTTGGTTATGGAATTAGACAGGCTATGAACATTTGAAAAGTGCACTGTGAAAATGAGTCAGGTCAGTGTAATGATGCCCAATGAGTAGTAAAATAATTGCAGGAGGGAAACTAAAACCATCTAAAATGGTTTTTTTTTTCTGTTTTTTTTTGTTTTGTTTTTTAATAAAAAAAATTAAATGAACTATTTTGGGTATCTCTGACATGACTCCATTTTAATTATCTGTATGTTAACCAGAAATATCATTTATAAGCAATATATTTGGAACAAATTCTTTTATAAATCTTAAAATGCTTCAAAATAAAGCCATTTGCCTTCAGTGGCTTTCTAAACAATCTGAAGTAAATTGATTTGAAAGCTTGTGAAAAAAAAAGACTTTATTTATTTTAGTCTGTATTTATTTAATTTAATTCAGTTTAAGCAGAAACTGCTAGAGCATATGAGAATTTTAAGGGTGTGAATATTATAACTCTGTACACATCTGTCTGGCATAGACACATCCAGTTATTATGCATGAGATCCATCTCAACTAATTAGCAGTCTCAACATGTCTCTAAAGTATAAATGAATTATTAAATGTTGGCCCAGGAATTATGAGGAATTATTGAAGAGAATGACTTAGCTCTTTAGCCATTATGGATGAGGATCACAAAAAAGGGGAAGATATTTCTACATTAGGAAAAAAAAAAGGAGTGGGAGGGATAAAGAAAGGAAGAGTATGGATTGGTTGTATTTGTCTGATTTCCAGCTGAACTCTCCAAAGAAGCCATCCTACATCTGTTCATTTGGCAGGTCTCTCAAAAGAAAGGTAGGGATTGACACAGAAATAAAGTTGGAGAATTCTGAGCCAATTGTGTAGCAATCAAACAAATTTTTGTGTATTTCCTCTTTATAAAATGCACCTGTAGCTTTGTCAGGTACGAAGTCATCATTTAACTTGTATTACTTTTCTTGTCCATTTTCTTTCTATCTTTTTTGAGGAGAAAAACCCCTTAGTTTTAGGTTTTATTTTTGTGTTTGTGCTGTGCAAGGTCGTCTGCTGTATTTTATGCTTATTTGGTTGTGGAAGCGTATTATTCTCAATAAAACGCTGAACTCTGCTGTCAAACAACTATCAACTTTTTCTTACATATACAAAATGAAGAGCCGGACTATGGCAACAAAACAATGTCAGAAAAAATTGCAACTTCAAGGCTGGTGTCTCGCCAGAGGTCGTTGTTAGGAGCCAGTTCATCTTAAAGCATGCACCGTCTTTGAATTGATCCCACCCAGCGCCTGTGCTAGTAGCTCTGATCAAAAAGTGTAATCTTTTTGTCACCACGTATTTTGGGAAACAATCAATCTCAGTCTCTGGAGATGCAATCTTTGCGAAGAAACTGGGTTTCACCAACAGTGAAGGGAGTTGTAAACTGGTTTCAAATGGCTGTTTGTCTAGGGCAAAGAAAAAAGTTCACCCTATAAAATGTATCCATCCTGAAAAATACGTTGCATAATACAAAGATGTGGTAGGAGGCATAATTTCGGTATTGTTACAATTTCAGATAATGTCTATATATTTTAAGATAAGGATTACCACTATAAGTGGTACTGCATGTTTAGTATGGTACCCTTTTTCTACTGGATTTGCTTGATACTTCATATTAATCTAGTAATTTTATTCTTTTATTCATACCCTCTTTAGTCTGCATTCTTGAACTGTTTCTCAGTACTGCTTTTATGTATTAATAGCTTTAAGAGGAAGCACTGGGAAAAAAAGCACAGTTCCTTTAAAGTGATGATTGATTTGTTGTACATCTAAAGAAGTTCAGAGCAGTGATTTTTTTTTTCATATCCTTTCTTACATATGTAGTTAATCTCTGAGGATAAGCTAGAATGTTACAGATATTTGAATGAAAATAATTTAGGAATATTGCTGAGGAAGTATATATATGAGTATATATATAAAATATGGTGAGGAAGGTATATTTTCATAACCATGTGAAAATTGTAGCTGATGGAATCAGTAGGTAAATTAATCCTACTTTCAATAAGAACAAATTTTAGTTTATTTTTATTTCTGGCTAGTACCAACTTACTTGGGCGCTGGTTTCTTTGAACCTTGTAAGTGCTGCAGCTTTGACATCATCTGGTCTTTATGCTGTTACAAAAGTGTAATTCATTCAGATGCTTTTTTATTTCCTAATCCTGACAATATCTTGTTTCCTATCTTCAGAACGTTTGCTTGTACACAGAACTCTGTGCCTGTGTACAAGTTTGGAGTTTATGCATTTTTTTTCCTGTTGTACTGTTAGGATTCAGCTTCACAGTTTAATAGTATGGATAACATCTATAG
Source organism: Nestor notabilis (assembly GCF_000696875.1). Lineage (NCBI taxonomy): Eukaryota > Metazoa > Chordata > Aves > Psittaciformes > Psittacidae > Nestor > Nestor notabilis. The sequence goes on from NW_009945418.1 coordinate 5,959, forward strand.
CCTTTAGAAAGTATTTATTGTTAATGCTGTATTTTCATATAGGGTACTTGGAATGAAATTAAAGCAGTCAAAAAAATGGCAAAGGAACCTCCCCTTCCCTACTTCTTAATGCAGTAAAAAAGAAACGGAAGTCAAGATACTATCCTGAAATTATTTTCCTGTCTCATGTTGTTTGAAGACTGTGTTTTCTTAATCAAAATAGACATGCAGAGATTTCTGTATTATTAGCCATTTCTATTTAAACTTTCATGTAAGCAGTATGTGACCTATGCTGTTCTTGTTGCATTAAATGTGAGTTGGCTGAGGATGATAAATCATCTTGAACTGGAGACTTGCAGAGAATTTTTGTCTCTTTAATCTGTCAATATTAGAAGTTTAGGGGAGTGTTCATATAAATCATAGCTTTTTCAGCTTTGGTTAAATTTTCATCTTACTTTGAGAGGGGAATAAATTAAAAATCCATTCTTAAATACATTTTCAAAACTCTTTAAAGGTACATGAGGCCTCTAAATAGCAGCATAGTAAATGTAAGTCACTCATTTCTGATCAGTTCTGTCATAATCTGTTTGAATCAGTAGTATTCATCAAATACCATTTAATCAGCTAAACTGTTAGTTAGGAACATTTTCTTAAATGGAAATGCAATATAGCTGTCAAAACCATCTTGCTGCTGAAATTAGCTTTGTAAAATAGAGATTTTTGATTGGTTAATATTTTTTGGTCCTTTTTTCCCATTTTCCTTTCTATTAAATCTAGAAAGTAGGTTAAAAGTAATGTAGTTTTATCTCTTCTATTAGTTAAAGACATGGTGCAATCTTTTTTCAAGGTCATCCATTCTGACAAATGTTTACCTTCCTTTTATATAGTTGTGAATGATAATAAGTATGCTGTCACACTGTGGTAGATATTTATTTAAAGCATTAAACATTCATCTAAATTTCAGGGTGCTTTTTTTTTGGCTTTATATATATATGTGTGTATATATATATATATGAGATAGTATTTTTTTTTTTTTCCACTTTTTGCTTTCTTATGCTACCAATGTAAGTTTGATTACCTGGATACTATTATTTCTAGCTGGCAGAAGATTATAATTTTCTCTTAATTTGACAGAAAGCAGTAAACATTATCAGCTAGAAACCCCGATGTGTTTTCTACTAGCATAAGTGAATTTAATTGAATTGCAGTGTCCTGGTTCTGAGCAAGCGGCTGGGTGGTGTTTAGCTGCCTGCTGGTTTAAAGCATGACAGTTCTTTCATGAGATTTGTCTACCCTTAAGTGAATAACTGAATACTCTGACATTCAGGAGCTTTTACTGGTATTGATATCCTAGCAGCCTGTTCTGTCATTCTTTGACCTAACTTCTGGAAAGACGTTGGGGGAGCACAGCAATGGAGTTTTTTCCCCAATACAACAGCACAGTTGCTTATATAGTGGAGTAATTTGTCCATCCTGGGCAAATTTATAGGCAATTATTGAGTCCGGCAGCATCGTATTGAGACTGATCCAATTTAGTGTATAGGGTTGTGTTTCCCACATTTTAACAGAATAGAATGGAGTATCTACTTTGGCTTGTGGAAATCCTTAATGTAGAAGCTGTACAATCCATGCAAATGATCATGCAGATAAGAAAATGATTCTGTCCATTGTTATATCATTCACATAAAATACTTATTAGAAGAAAGTCATCAAAATTGGCAAAAATATGGCATAGGTAGTCCCATTACATTAGAGGTTATGTTTTCACATTTTCCTTCAAAGGAATTGCATTGAATGCTTTATCTGTGTGAGCTGAGGTGTAATGTTTGGGAGAGAGTAGGGACGGTGACAAAACCACCCGTGTTCGAGCAGCAGGGAAGAAATGCATACCAGTTTGTATTATATGGTTCATTCCAAAACCAATTGTGCTTTGGCCTGTTTTAGTTTTATGGGATTTATTTTGACTTCATAAAATAAATTCTCCACCTTGAGATTTTAATTTTTTCTTTTCTTTTTGTAAGATAGAAAGGATATCGTATCTTACTCAGCCACAACCCCATAAACATTGTTGCATGTGGGAGCTTCAGGACAAAATGTAATTTTCTTGTAAATTTTAAGGTCTGAGTAATTTCTCTGTAGGCAATATAAACACCACAGGGCAGGAACCCTTCATTTTTAATTCTCTTTGTTTCGAATGACTAAGGAATCATAAAATATAAATGCAAGTTCTATTTAAATTGTAGAATTTATGAGTCAGGAGCAGCGATAATAATTATTAACAGGATTAGATAATATTTACTGTTATATTAAGGGCTTTTTCTTTGGTGTTCTTTTAATTACATAGTGAAATTCTGTAAAATCTAAGGTAGAATCTTATTTCTTTATACTTTTTCTTTCCTGAGAGCTGAACACTTTCTATTTATGAGCACGCATTATATTATTTTCTGGCTTATGTGTGATCAGTAGTCAGTAACTACTCCAGTTTAAAGTTTTTGTTAATGGAAAGAATGCATAAATGAGAAAGATAAAACTTGATTTCAAATGTTAAACTGTATTTTCATTGGATTACATTGTATGGAATTTTGCACTGTTTTGGAAATCAGCAGAAACATATATTTTGTGAATTAAAAACAAAACCATAAAACCTAGAACAAATACCCTAGTGTTAAAGATACGATGCACATGGAACACCAAGGATACCAGCCCCGCAAGTAACTTTAAGGATTTATGTTTGGGGGTTTTTGAATGTTTCTTCTCCTTTCTTCATGCATTTTAGGTTTTTATATCATAATGAAGTTTATGACTTTTCTTATTTGCACACCCATTACTTGCCATGGCTGCGTAAAGAAAGGGGGACGAAGAAAGTAACCAGTAAACTGATTTGAGGTTAACTAGGCTTTGAGAATTTGAGTTTGCTTAACCCATTCTTTAATCCAGCTCTCGTTTTAGTTGTAATTGTTGCCTGTTTAGCAGTCTACTGCACTTCAGAAACGGATTCTAATGTTTACAAACTTCCTAATATTTCTGTTTTCATTCAAGAAAAGTTATTCATCAGACTCCAATGTATTCGATGATTTTGAGACAGGTGATTTTGAACTTTTTATACTATTATAGTAAAATGAGCAACATACATATATGAAGACATACATATATCCCAAGCTAAGAAAGCAAACCTAAAACTGAAGATTATGTTTAAAAAAACCCATAAAAATCTCTTAAAGGCACATATAGGCTGCTCCTGTTCCCCCTCTGGCCCAGGCAAGTGAAGTTCTACATCCTCTATGGATCAGCAATCTACTAACCTGAGTTTATTTTCAGTAGGGAAATAAACCAATCACGCCCCTGGAGCAATCTAATCACTTAACTTACTGATCTCTGCATTCAGGTAAGGAGGAACCTAGATCCTCAGCAACTCAGGATATTGTGGCAAAGGGAAAAAAATGTTCTTGAGGAGATCCTTCTCTTGCTGTGCTTATTAGTTTATCTTTGGCTTTCTTCCACAGATCCTGCTTCTGTCTACAACCAGAATTGGTGAGGCTGGTCTCAGTTTAGAGTATTCAGGTGAAAGTATGCTTCCCTCAGAATCTATGAATTACATCAAGAAAGAGGAAGCTACAGTAAAAGAAAATAGTAAAAAATCCAAGTAACAACAAACCCCCCACCCTGTACATTAAAAAAATGGTGTTAGGGTCATTTAGTGGTTCATAGATGTTTCACATTGGAAATAACGTAGTGAATATGAACAGGTTTATGTGCCATAGCACCACAACTTCTATCTTCAATTATGATACAGCTGTTAAGCCTTGGACTCCTTGCAAATTTCCCTGTGAAAAAGGGATTATTTTATGTGGTGTAAGTTATTTCATTCCATACAAAGCAACGCTTAATTTGGTGATTTTGTTGTGTAGCCTCACACAAAAGATTAAAAACTGATTACAGTGCAGCCAGTGGAGAATTTGCATGTCCTCTAAAACAGCTGTAAAGATCCTGGAAACAGAGTAATGGCCAGAGAGGTGTCACCCCCAAAGCAGAAGTTCTCTGATTAATTGGTTCGTCTCAGTGTAACTGTTTCAGTACTGGGGACAAATCAGCTTGCTGCAAGAAGTTCTTCTTTCAAACCAGTGCTTAATGTGATACTACATTCAGACTATCTGTTCTATGAGTGGGAACTCAAATAGAGCAGATTTTAAAGGTACAAGGTTTTAATTTTGGGGGGCATAAAAATCTGTTAAGTTTCGATCTCTTGAGTACTAATCCTCAGATGCTGTGAGATCTGTTTATTCTTTTGATTTTGCTAGAGCTATAAGGATTTCTATTAGTTCAGGATCTTGTTCTCTTCACCTTGTGTATTTTGACCAAGTCAAGTGAGAAATAAATCCTTGCTGTAGAGGCAAGCAATTCCCTTTTACTCCTCTCTTGATTTGGATAAGATCTGGCACTCTGAAGAGTTTATTAGATTTGCAATGTCCTTTGCTTCTCTTCTTATGTATGGCAAATAAGGCTTCATTTCACCTCTGATCCTCTTTATTTATTTATATGTTTATTTATTTTTGGTTATAAAGAATCTGTGTCCATATTACTAGATAAGATTTAACCTGAGATGAATATTTTCTAGCCAGTGTTGTCTGTTCTTCCACAACTGTTTGAAAACAGGAAAATCCTCATCCAACCTCCAATTCAGGAAGTAGGAAATAGTGTATAAAGAATCAGATCAAGCAGAAAGCCTGCTAATTTCTAATTGCAAGAGTCTTAGAAAAATATTTTCCACACAGCAAAATATATTGGCAATCAAGAATATTGTTGTGGGTCATAATCAAACAATAAATTAACATTTACAGTTGAAGAAGGAAAAAAATATAGATGGTATGTTTAAATACAAATGAAACCTGCTTTTTAAGGGGAGTAGATGGTGAATGTCAGTATAGTGTCATCCCCTGTCCCCCCACCCCTACCGCCAGAAGAGAAAAAAATATGGTCACAGACTTCATTTTCACAGTATTTCTTCATTCAGTTCCTTAAAGTTAGTTGTCTGAGGCCAAGTAAGATGCCTTAATGCAGCCAAGAGATCTGCACAGGTTTGGCAGACATGATACAAGACCTGTGGGAGGCCTGAGACTGTCTGGATTAACAGATGGACAGCAAGCAAGATACCTCCCCAGTCTCTTGTACAGCATGGGACACTGGTGTTTGGGCAACAGGACCACTGTTAGAATAATTCTGCAACTGTGTCCTGGATCCCTTTTTTCATCATCATCATCATTATTATTATTATTCATTATTATATTAATTATAAACTTTCTTTAAAGTTGTAAGTCATCAAATGAGGAGAAAGCTTTTATTTAATTCTCTACAACTTATTTTCCAGACTATTAAATAATGTTTTTTGTGTTTTTCATTAGTACTGCTTTTAACATGTCATTTCAACTTCACTTCTATGTAGTCCCAGAGTTAACTTAAAAAAGATTTTGATGTCTTTGAATTTGTCAGAAAACAAGGCTATAGACTGAGCTATTTTGATAAAGGAAACACTCAATGGGAAACAGTACTATCCGGATAGAAAGGCATACCAAACAGTATAGCAAAATTGAGTGAGCAGATACTATTGCTCCCTGTGATGGGGATGACTTACTCATTCACAAAAATGGGGTCAGTCCTAAATGTGCTCTTCTACTATCAGACAGTGATTTGAGAATATCTCCATAAAGATACAACTTTTCAGACAGTCATAATCCACTGTACAAGTTTGAATTTTGCAGGCAGTCTTCATGTTGACTAGGTAATGTTGTTCATTCATTAATTAACAGTGTGAAAAGCAAACTATTGTTTTTGCAAGTGAGAGAGAAGCTGAGTAATATTTTCCTATTACCCAATACTTTCAATGTCCTAGAAAGCATTATAAATATAGTGGTTATGACATGTGAAAAGTATCTATTTACATGGGAAGTGGTACATCTGAATTAGCTATAGTGGAGCAAGAGCAATGAACAAAAAGCAGATAGCTGAGCGTCAGAGCAGTTTCTCAACACATGAAAATGGGGTTATTCCAAAGGGAGGTACATGAATTATAGTTGCTTGATGACCTGTAATTGGGTTTGGACAAGTATTTTGAAGGCAGTTGTATTTTAAATATCGAGTACTGTCTCCTGTAGGAGAGGTTCTACTACAATTCAGCTATTCTTTTCTCAAAGCTTTGTAATGTGTTACTTGCCTGTTACAGGTAATATATTCCTTACTACTGTAAATCTGTTTTTCTGTTCCACAAAGCATAATTCATATGAAAGTTTGGGCTTTTTTCCCTCCTGAAACGTTTTCTTCTGAGGCATTGTTCTCCTTCTTACAACTATCATTTGTTTCTCATGTAGAATTTAAATATTCCTCAACTTTTCCCTTTATGTTATATTAAAATATTGATGAAATAGCATTCGCTGGAAGAGTGATATCTCTTCTAGTAATAATTTTAAACTTTCATGGTAAATAAGAACTGACTGTGTCCTTCTGTAGTATTTTATTATTTTCAGAAGAGAGACTAAGTGTGGTTTGAAGCAGCACTACTCAGTACATGCATTATGAATTTTCTAATTTGTTTAAAAGTAAACCAGGTAATAGTAAATGATACCTTCTGCTCCCTCGAGGTGTAAAGAAATGTATGTATGTCTAGGTGCAAATGTGTGTGTGTCTATGAGAGACAGCGTGGATGTGCATCATTTCGTGTACTATCTTTGTCTTGATATCCTCTGACAGTTTTGTTGATCCTTCATTCATCATGTGCAGTCAAATAACAAGGGAAGTTAATTAACCAGCTAACTGTAGAGAGTAATTAGAACAGTGAACAGGAAAAAAAATAGGAGAAAGCTGTATTTTTAATCTTTAATTAGTGCTTTGCACCGTTTACCATTCATCTAATAAGCATTTGAATTTTCTACTTAACTTCAAATGTAATGTTTCTGCAGAAAGGATTTTCAGATTGCCTTATGTGTAGACTTTAATGTCCCCCTGTCTTCCTCTACTTCCTGCCTGAGCGGGGGGATTCCAGGAAAATGTTTCATTGTTAAGTTTTTCCTACAAATGCCTTCACTCTGATTATTACCCAGGTACAGGAGCTTCGGTTTTCAAGTGTCTCTTGCAGACATTTTATTTTACTTGGGTTTGTTTTTATTTTGCTTTATACGCTGCAATATTTTGCAGGTTACTGTAGACTACATTCGCTGGTAAATGATCAATTCTGCTTATTGAATTGGAAAATATTTGACTAGAAAACATAATAGATTTCTCATGCAGAATGGAAAAATGGGGAAATAAATTATTGTCTCTGACACCTCCAGATAAGCATTTAGAGAGTTCATATTCAAGTCTAGAGAAAGAGCAGTGGGCTGTTTGAGCATCAATCCCAAGAAGCCACTGAGACAGATAACCAATAAAGAATACAAACCCAAGGGAATGCCAGAGACTATCCATCCCTTGATGATTTATATTTTAAAAATGAACATTCTGTCTCTGCTTGGCATCTTTAGTCAACTTAGTGCAAACAGCCCGTGAGCAAGGGGTATGCAAGAGTCTGTATATATGCAAAGGCTTAGGAAAACGTATCCCCTTCCTTTTTTTTTTTTTGTGGTTTTAATTTAAATTATATGGATGATGCATTCCACAGAGTGGAGAAAAATGTTTCAAATGCCTTCCATTTTAATGTTGTAGCACTAACAAAAAATAGCCATGCTTCTTTCTAGAGAGATAATAGAGAAACTTACATAAACCTTTCAGTCTGGTGGCTCTCTTCCGA
>NW_009945418.1:13745-32068 GCF_000696875.1 Nestor notabilis
TGGTTGTCAGATTGATGAACAGGGCTGGTTCTTAGCCTGGAATCTTATTTTCATAAACTGTTACTTTATTCTTGATTCTTATGTTACGTTAAAAGAATATATCCATATCAGCAGCAATGTACATACCGATACTCCCTCTGTCACTTTGGCCTTAGGAACACCAGTGCCAAGGATGTGTAGTCCCAAACTGAATTAATTTCTTCTGGCTTCAGTTTCCTTTCAGCACCTCAGAGCCCCATAGTGCGCAGTTACAACTATGATCCCAAAAGTTATCTGGAAAATTCCATGGAGATGATTTCATAGGCATTATGCTCGAAGGAGGTCCTATATTGATGTTTAGAAAGTAGATTGTGTTCCTAGCTGAGGGAATCATCACAAGGAAAAATGTTACTAGGGCATGAGGGGCGGATCTGTTCCCATCTATTCAACCTGTCTGGTGAAAGCTGGAAAGATGTATCTCGTAAAGCCCCTGTTGATTACTTTTTTTTCCCCCTCTCGACCAAGGTAGTTGTTGGCCTGATAGTAGTTCTATGATCTGATTTTTGGTGTTGATGTCTCCCCTTTATATTACCCATCTTCACCTTTGCACATGTGCTCATCCCCCAACCCCTGTGGCTGACACAGGAAAATCCTTTTGGCACTGAAGAAATTCAGTTTTCAAAACAAGACTGTCTGGGATCGTGAGGCCAATAAAGTCCATCTCCTTCCTGAGCCTGTAGAAGGCTGTGACAATGATAGCAAGGAAACCTTGTTCCGCAGCTCTGTCGGCTGTGACAAGGGAGGGCTTGTTGATGCTTTGACGGGTCTTGGAGTAGCTGTGATATATTTGATGCAGGTCAGTTCCCAGCTCAGGCTTTGGAGTTCTCCAGGAGCTGCCACTGCTTGATGGAGGAGCCTGAAAGAATTCAGCTCGAGAAGAAGTCAACCAGAACGCCTTTTCAACCTAAAGGGGGGAAAAAAGATAAATGCTATTGAGAGCACTCCCACGAGTGCTCTTGATTATTTCAGAAACATCAAGGAATGATAACGTTAAGGGAGCTTCTGCCTTTTGAAGGCAGTTCAAAATTATGCTGCTACTTAAGGAATTTGGAGAACGGATTTATTACGTAAATTGAAAAGTAAACATAATGCTGTGTGTTAAACAGAGGGAAGGCTTTATCAGCTCCTTCAAGATGGAGGCAATATGTATAAGTTTTGCCTGGGTAATTAATACACATTAGTTTTTACCATTATGGAAAAGTGATTTTGAGTGAGTGAATAATGTGAATTTAAAATTGTGTCTCCAACAAAGCAAATTAATCGGTTTTTGTAGCCTAGCCTTAGGCTTCAGATTGTTACAGCGCTCAACAGAGAATCCAGCTGTGGGAAGCTTTCAGTGAATACATTTTTCTTTAAATTGCAATGCTATATGAGCTCCCAGTAAACTGGAATGAGAGTAGATTCAATCATTTGGACAAAAGTATGACCTTGATCGACTTTTGCATAGCCTGGTGGTTTTGGTTTGTTTTTTTTTTTGTTGAAGCGAGCAGACCTGAAGGAAACGGGATAATTTTGATGCCAGCATTCCAGTAGTGCTGCAGCGTGTCTTGCTGCGTGTAGTAGTGAGCTGAAGAGGTTAACATGAAAAACAAATTACTGTGCTTTTCTGTAGTCTTCGTTAATGATGTACTTCACTAGAGAAAGAAAAAGACCACAAATGGGAAGGGAACCAGCTTTGCTGGCTGACTTGGTATTCTGCTGTGCACAGTGTTTTTTACTCACTGGCAGCAAGATGACTTGTTTTTTCCAATTTTTGATGGTGAAGGGTCAGGAAACAGTATTAAGTAAGGCAAGCGATTAGAAGGAATTAAATTGAATTTTTTTTCTTTGCCCAGCAGAAGTCAGCTTTGAAACCAACTTATATTGCTTAAGAGTGATTTATCATTTCACTCTTAAGTGGTTTCCTCCTCTCCCCCCTACTAAGGATAAGCCCCAAGTGCTTACACACAGAAAGCATATTATTTGAACATCAAAGTTCTTGTTTTTTATTAAGGTAGGAATACATTTCTTAAAGCATGTTTCAGGTGTTTATTTCATATGTGCAATAAGCCTTGCTCTAGCCTTTGTAGTTTTTAAAGGGATGGATATGGATATGCAAGGAGTAATGAAATGTATGCTTTCTGAGCTCTACACTATCCAACAACTCACTGCTCTTTAGAGTATTTTGGGAAGTCAATATTGGCAGTGGATACAGCAAAACAGAAACATTGGCATTCTCATTACTATACTGTTTCTTTTCTACCCTCAGAAAATATAGTTGACAGTAATTGCTGTCAGAGATTTCCAAGTTTCTAGAGTCCCGGGTCCTCCTTAATGGTGATCTTTTTAGAAGCACTCTAGGAGTTTTCATCATTTAATTTTTCAGTAAATGCCACTTCTTTGTTTGTCTGGTTTTGGTGTAAAATCAAGTGGTTTACACAAGCTTTTCCAAACTTTTCCTTTCTTGCGTAGTGAATGGCAAGATTATTAAGAAGTGTTGAATTAATTTCAATGGGACCTTTTGAATTCTTTATATTAAAGGCTGTATTTCTGTTTTGCAAGTTACAATATTCTGATTTCTTTATTTTCTAGGAAGACATTATAGAGCTTTTCATTTATTTGTTATGTGTCCATTTTGGGTTATAGAGAGAGAAAGCAGTTTTTACCTCTTCCTTGTGATGGCTTTTGTTTTGGTATATGCTGAGATGGACGAATAATTTCCATATCAACTCTTCTGAGTTTCAGTGTTGAAACACCCAATTATTTTTAAAAAATGGAGAACTCTACCTGTGTTAATGATTTTATTTACACAAACTCCCCTCATGGACACAAATTTTACAACAGTAAAGCATAGAAGTGAGGCAAAAGGTCCAGAAAAAGTACATGTTTAAAGAGTAAATCATATCAGCCTTACCCTTTCAAGACCATAAAACTATAAAGAACCATTTGTGCTATCAAATATCATCTTTTCTGTAACCATGGGAACCAGAAATGTGCAATATTCCCCTTAATGCATTTTGGGGGAGTGGGGGTGTGTATTGTGTTTTATTATTAATTATATAAATGGACAGTGTGTATATATAATTAATAATATACATTTGTTGCTATTTTAGACTCAAATATATTGCTAATTTTTTGTTCAAAAGTCCTCAAAACATCTGCTTCCTTAGTGACTTTGCAAATCAAAACTTCTATTTACGAGGCCTAAAATCAAATTAGTAATCAGGATTTAAAGGTGGCTTTTTTTTTACTATGATGACAAACCAAAATCAAGTTACGTATTCATAATTGTATATTTGTTTTGAAAAAAATAGCCTGTCCACTTACTTTGCATTATACAGATACTTTCTATTTAGAAAGCGTATTACTGTAAAAACATTTAAGTACATTCAAAACTTACATCTATTAATTATTGAAGATACTTTTTCTTCATTAGTTCTTGTGTGTAATTGACCAGAACTTGATAAAACCATTTATTCAATACAAAACTTGGTTGAGGAAACCTTTGTTGCAGTCTCTGTGCCGTATATAACTCTGTGTAAAATGATTTATGCATTCTTTAGAAAATAAGATAATAATTTGCCATCTTTTACTGCTTTATGGCACAGATTAGTCTTTAAAAAATAAGAAACCATGAACTGTTTTACTGGCTTGTCTATTTATCAATATGTTGCTATTAAAAATTCAAAACTATCTGCAGTATATAGCACTACTCTGGATTGTAGTTATAGTATATAGGAACATGATTTTGTCCTGTATTGTTGTTGAAAATGTTAATTCCCTGTTTCCTCCAGATTTCTTTGGCTTTTCTTACTGGATGACTAGTAGACACCTCTCTGTGTTTATTAAACCTAAATATGTAATGATCATCATGTTACCATTCACTTCTGAAAGCCATTTATTTAGTATTTCCTGTTTTGATTATATATTAATACATCATAGTAAGTGCAAATATTTAAATAGCCCCTTGCTTTTTAATCTAATGGTTTAAAGTTAGACAAAGTTTTGAATTTAGGAATATAAAGGATTCCTCTCCAGTAAGAGCACTTTATTTGCCTTTAATTTGATGTAATCTTATATGATTATAGAAATAAAGCAAATTTTCCTTCATAGATATCTTTTGTGGTACAGGTATGTCTGTGTTTATGATGTTGAGCATTTAATACGTCTCCTTATGATTTTTTTACTTTTTTTGGGGTGTTATTTTGTTGTATGAAAATGTAACTTTGATTCACTTTCTACTCTCCCTACTTACTACTCTCCCTCAGTGAGGTCATTTTATACTTCAAGGATATCGGTGGGCACTCTAGTCCTTAAACTCTAAATTAAAGCAAAAGTACTTGTTTATATATGTAATTTCATAGAATTAGCTTGCAGGATGGTTTCAGAGTCAGTTCATTATTATTCATAAAATATTTTGATATGCTTACATAGGAGGACTTGCAAAATTCAAACCAATGTTTAAAAATACTTAGTAGTACTTTATTGCTTTGCAATTTTTTTGTGGATTTTTTAAAGGTAACATCTCTAAGTACTAAATTCTCATATAGTTATCATGGTAGGGCAAAAAAAGGTGGTATCTTCATCAGGCTTTGTATCTCTTTTATACTTTAAGTGGTTATTTAGAGGACTATTTTTATATATTACAATTGTACAACGAATGAATTTTAAGAAAACCCCTTGGGAGTGGATGAAAGAATGTTCAACTGAAAATGAATCAATTTATGTGGGAGATAAGAGGAAACAGATTTTTGGTGTAAAGAAGGTAGATCTCTTTTGGAAAAAAGAAATCACTAGCTTCTACTGTAAGTTTGCACATTGTGTCTTCATTTATGCTTTCTTTCTAAAATGTTGTTATGATGAAGTTTCTGGCTTTTTGGGTTTTTATAGTGGCTTTTATGTGTGTTTGTTTGTTTCAAACTGTATTATAGGATTTTCATTTTTTGGTTGTTTGAGTATCTTACACTGGTTAGTAGCAATGTTTCTAGGTCTTAATGTTGAAAAATTAATTCCTTCTCCTGCCTATCCCTCGACAGAAGCACAGACATTTGGCTGTTGTTTGAGAAATAGTCTTGAACTCAGAAACTAAGGAACTACATCTTCTGATTTATGTTTTATCACAAAATATTACCTATAATTTGTTCTATAGAAATATGGCATTGCATACATGCAGCCTGTGTCACCTCATGGGTAAGGTCCAGTGCCCTACCTTATAGCAGACCTTATTGCTACCAATGGAAGTGTGGCTTGCTTTATCCACTATTTCTACTTTGTATTCACATTCAGTGTTACTAAAGAGTTCCTGAGTACCTTACAGGCACAAGTACATAAAGATAAATAGATAGATGAATTATAATTAGTTAACACTAAATTCCATTTGAATGCTTTCCACCTGTTAAAATTAGAACCAAGTGGTAAAATAAATCCAGAAACTCAGCAGAGTCCCTTTCTAGAGTATTACATCTCACAATTAAGCTGTGAGATTTGTTATGACTTGCAAATGTAATTGGTTTTCTTTTAGCATCATATATTAAGGAGTTTTTTATTATATCACGTTTATTAGTAAGCTGTTTGCCACATTTCTAAGAAGAATCTTCATCCTTCAGCCAGATGTTCCCTCAGCGTGCATGTTTATACATATTACCTCTAAATAGGAAAAGCAATATAAGGTTCAAAAGAGAGTGCTGGACTCAAATTTGCTAGATTTCCCTCTGTCTCTTGAGACCCTTAATGACTGTTCTCAGACGCTTAAGCCATTTTTGTTTTTCTGTGTTACCCTACTTAAAGAAGAAAAGAATCACCTTGCACAGTCTGTGCAGACGTGCAATTTAAACTTGGGATTTATTTTTCTTATCCAGCGTTTTAGAATTAATAGAATTATCTGCTGAGTGCTTTCCTGAGAAAATTAAATTCTGGGAAGGCTTCCAGTTCTCGTCACCTTTTACTTGTGGTGGCTACCACTATAGGGTAAAAGATAATACTACTAATTTTGTGTCAGTCTTGGCAAGCTTCCATTAGTTCTAATGTAGTCATGTGATTCTTGTGGATGCATAAACTGTTTTTCACTTCTCTTTCTAGTCGTCTTCTCTGTCAGTTTTTCTTTTTCTTCCCTTCTGTTTTCTTTCTTTCTTTCCTGCTTTTCTCTTGCATCCATTCCCACTTTCTCTCTCTTTCCTCCTTTTCCTTCCCTCCTTCCTCCATTCCCTCCCTTTTACTTCTTTCCCCTCTCTCCCCCTTCTTGTTCTCACTGCTTTATTCACATTTTTTCTGTCTTTCTATTTCTTTCCCATCCTGTCTTTCTGTATTTGTTTTACAGTAGGCTGGATTTTTATAATCTGCTGTGAATCTCAGCTCTGAGGATCACTCTATGGGAAGGGTGTCGTGGGTTTGGATTGTCTACTCAGTTCTTTGCATACTCAGGCAGTATATGTATCTCTGGACCGTTGGAAAATACAGTAATGCTTGAAAGGCGACTCTGTACCTTGCCTGTTAGACTTGAAAATCCAGAAACAGTTTCTCTCTTTTTATTTTAATTATATTTATTTTAATGTGAGATTGAATAGAGAAGAAAATGACAAATTTAGACTCTGTTTTTGTCACTTGTTTTTTAGTGCACCTGTAAGTAATACAGATGCAAATTATGACTGTTATGATATTCAAGTTATGTTTTTCTGGTGACTATGTATATTAAAGTGTTTCATTCAAAACTGTCATATAAAAATACCCACACATTAAAATTCACATAGTTTCAACACACATATTTCCCCTTTATGGAAATGAATTACTTCCTGGTTACTTTATCTAAAGATATGAAGATACTAGAGATTTTACATGTTTTCCGTCTAATTCAGTCTAATGGTACAATGCAAGTTTTCATTCCTGAAGTATAGAGGTGGATAAAATTAGTAAAATTAAGTATTTTTTTCAGCCCTATATTCACTACAACCAGTACTTTCTTCTTGTGGTCAGGTGTGCTTGTTTTCCAGAAGTTTTAATATATGTGGGTTTACTCTCCTTCATACTGCCTGCATTCTCCACCAGTATTTGTTTTTAATAAAGAAAAAAGTTGCAGTAATACCATTCTAATACGTACTGGCTTTGTCATCGAAATTGTAAATTGTATCAGACTGTTGAAGAGACAGGTAGAGAAGTTGTTTTTGTAATGAACTGATGGAGTTTCTGTGATAAACCTGACTTTTGAATTAATATTTTTCATTTGAAAATATTTTGACCAGAATGTACAGAACTGGATATTGAAGCCATCTCTTGATTTTCAGTCTGCGTCTTCTCCAGCATAATCTGCATGACTTCCACTTCTAACTGGGACTGCAGTCTAAAAACAGAGGTGAAAGAAATTTTTAGCCACTAATACATCTTTTTGTTGTTCTCATTATGAAAAGAACTTCTGTCATCAGATGTAGAAATTATTCTGTTTAACATACTTTGACTTGAGAGCTGACAGAGACAGAGCAGTGCATCATTCAAGCATATACAGGCTTTCAGAGAAGCCTAATTATAAAAGTAAGTATTTATTTCAAAAGGAAAGCTGGTAGGTTTTGGAAAGAGCTTCTCCATGCTCTCTGTTGCAGACAAGATAATGTGGAATGTTATTTTAGCGAATTTAGGTAATTTTATTTAAGTTTTATGATTGAAGAATAATCACAGTTTGACAAACCGTTTTTGCTGATCCATTTTCTTCTCTTTTTAAAATTAGTTCAAGGAATTGGAAATAAACATGCTACATTACTTTGGTGCAGAAATTGTAGCTTCGGGAAACTTCTCAGAGAAGTTGTCTGTGGCTGGAGGTGGAGGTTTTCTTCCAAAAACCGACCTGGGGCATTAGTGTGATAAAGAAGCTGAAATACAAGAGATTAAAATTGCCCTAAAATTAAAGTAAACAACCGCTGTAGGAAAGTTGTTTTATCTAGTCCATAGAGAAAGAAAGGAAGGTATTTAATGCTTCTGGATGGATGTGATTGCGCTTTATCAGCTGCTGGCCATAAAGATAGAGTTGAACAGATAATTAACAAGTAGCAGAATTGTAAAGTGAGGTTTTGGAACCATATTAGAGAGGGTAGGAGACTAGTTAACAGGGAGAAGTGTGGATGAGTTGACTGCAGGTTGCTTAAAACAATGCAAATGAATCTGTCTTTTTAAATATTCTCAAATATGCTTAGGCATGGGATTCACTCAATGGTAGTAAGAATATTTATATCACTAGTATCATAGAATCACAGACTGGTTTGGGTTGGAAGGCCCTTTAAAGATCATCTAGTCCCACCCCCCCCTGCCATGGGCAGGGACATCTTCCACTAGACCAGGTTATTCAAGGCCCCATTCAACCTGGCCTTGAACACTGCCAGGGATGGAGCATATCATAAGAAGATTAAGGCAAATTGAACTGTTTTTTTCAGGGTGTATCCCTCTCACTTCCAAGCGGCTGTATTTTGATGATGCAGCAGCTGTATACTTGCACTGAGTAAAGTAAGTTCTGTCTCATTTGAGTTGCCAGCTACTCATCTTATCAAAAGGCTTCTGTTTCAGTCTTTGAACTTGTCATCATATTGAGCACTCTCTTAGTATTTAGAGATGTCTTCATACATCACCAAAACGTAGGCAGACCCATGCTCCGCTTTTGTCTTAATCGGAGCATGGGACTATAATGCTATATGGAGGTGACAACACACCCCCATACCCTCCCCGGATAATGTAGACAGACAATGCATTTTTATGCTACTCTTCTTGTCAGGTGGAATACAGACCTGACAAAATGAAATATGAATTATTTTCTGAATTTACAGTGTACGAAGAACTTCCCACAGATAATCTCACAAATAAAGGTGATTCATGTATATTTTTGTTGCACCCTAAGGAAAAAGCATTACACGGTCATTCTTCTCAAAGGAGAAGTGCAGCACTGTTTAATGAGACTTTTGAACACAGACACAACTTTAAAATAAAATAAAGAGTGTTAGCATTCCCTATTTTACTTCAGAGACAGAATAATGTTGCAGTTTAAGCCATCATCAAATGCACATTTTCTGCTTGACAGCTGGAAACATCAGATTGTGTAGTTTGTGAGGTGCGTTTGGGAGTGATTTGTCTGAAGGTAGCACTCAACTTCACCCCAACCAAGGGGAGGCTATGGGGGGAGAAGGAAGGGAACCAGGACAGGACCAGCAGCCTAGTGAGCAGGCACACACAGTAAGGTGGTTGCTCAGCATCATGCCTGCCACAAGAGCAACTGAGAAACTGCAAGACAGGAGGAGAACTAAGGATGCACTGGGGCTTGCAGAGAATCATAGACCAGGAAGCTGGAGGACAAAGAAACAAATACCAGCTATGATAAAATGGCCCATTAAAAGCCGGAGCAAAAATAGCAGGTGAAAAGTTTGTTGCTGTCACTGAAAGATCTAAAATACTCAAATGACACAATTTCTTTAGGTATTTATAGTAACAAATTAAGTATTTTAACATTCTAGAATGAAATTACAGTGCTTGTTTGTGGAACTGTGTTATGTCATATGTGTTTTGGTTCTGTGTTTGCTTATGTTTTCAGAGGAGGGTTAAGTGCATGGGAAAGACCCGTAGTCTTGGCCAGCAAAGCAGATAAAACCCTTTTTACCTGTTTGCATAGCCAGGTCTCTTGAAACCTAACTTATTTTCTCCTTCAGAGTCCACTGGGGTTTTTAGTAACTCTCGTTTGTAAATTATCTCCCTTTTAGGCAATGTATGAAAACTTTGAGGGGAGTTCAGGGAGAATGTTTCCAGTTTAGCGTCTTCAGGGACACCCTGGTACAAGTATCTGAAGTAGGCTTCTGGCCTATTTCAGTGATTTTGTCTGCAATGGCAAATTACCTCTCATTATAGATGCATCTCTTTTTAAATTGTCAAGGCTAGGTTGGATGGGGCTTGGAGCAACCTGCTCTAGTGGAAGGTATCCCTGCCTGTGGCAGGGGGTTGGAGCAGGATAAGCTTTAAGGTCCCTTCCAACCCAAGCCAGTCTGAGATTCTATGAATAATTTTATTTGTGGCAGTACAAGTGACAGGTTCTAATATGTAATTTAAAATATAGTCTTGTTACAGATTAAAGTATCTTAATGCATTATGCCAGAGCTGCTTTCGTTGCTGTACCCACGGTGTGTTACGCAGTTACTCACTTTGCAAATGGTGTAAGAGAAAGATGAAGCATAGCTGCTTGTACTTCTACAAAATTTGAATATTTGCACCAAATGCAAATGTTGATAGATGCAGCAAAAATAATTTAAAACATAATTAATTCACTGTAATTAACTGGCTACTAGCCAGTGATGAGAGCAAGATATTAGGTAGCTTGCAATGTTTCAATTTTAGTTTATTTGAGTTAATAACTTTAATGAAAAAGCATTTTAGAGATCGGTTCAGGACTTGAAGTCCTTCCCTTGCTTTTGTATGCTTAGAGCTTGACAGCCTAACAAGGGATTCATGAAGTTGCTTCCTTTCTGCAAGGAAGTAGCCGCTCTGCCAGCACTTCTTTCCGTACTGTGAACTTCTGAAGTCTCATGTGTAACAGGTTTGATGTAATTATATTCCTTTACTCCCTGAGCACGTGCTCCCTTGAGAGCTAACTTTATGCGGGACTCTAATTGGCAATGAAGGAGCCAAATTAGTGAGTCATGACATATTCTTGATAATTCTTTGTTGACTGCCACCAAAACCTGCCACTGGCAAACAAGGTCCTAATGATAAAAGCATGAAATAAGAAAGCATAGAAATGTAATTACCCACTCGTGACCCTGAACTGGCTGTTCTGGTCTCTGAAGCAGATCATTGCATATATGTTAGCATTTGTACTGGGGTGTTTTCTGGAAGCTGCAAAATTGCACAAGTGCTCCAACACTCAAAGCTGTCATAGCAGCAGAAGTTAGATTTGTTTACTGTGAGAGAGAATGGAGACTTGTCCTCACCAGCTGAGAAAACAGAATATTTCTGAGCTTCTGGAATGGTGGGTGGTATGGGATGAGGATATGCCTTGCGACTGTCATCTTCTGTACCAGCTACCTCTGTCCTTTGCTTATTAACTAGATACTTCAGCAGCAGTGGTTTCTAATCTGCCTGCTACTCCTTGTAGCACTTTCTACAGCAAGAATAAGCGATATTGAATTGTTCCTTTGTTCTTCCTCTTGTCATACCTGCTGTATCAAATATCTGGAGTAATGCCTGCCTGCTTTGTTGCTGAAGAATCTCTTTGGGAGATCTTGTTTTGTTTATACAGGTACCTTCTTAAAGCAAGCAGCATGCAGACTAAACCCTCTCCTACTTCTGTTTAAAACCTGAAAGTTGTTAACGAGATATTTCTCAGCAAGTCATCTCATCCATACACGTTTACTGGAGGACAAACTGTTCTCTGGAGTCTCCTTCCCATCAGTTTGTATTTCCACAAAGTTTTCTAAAAGGAAAATGAGACTTCAGTGGCGGGAGGCAACACCTTCAAGGCAGCAATGTCGAGAAGTGTTTGTTTTAATTATGTGTTGTCATGGAAAAATGAATAGTCCTAATGAAATTCAGGTATCCAAAATATTAAATCAGCCCTACTTTGCATTTCAATTAAGCTACTTCTGTTTTTCAGTACCTCTGTCAGAACCCTGTAATGGAGTTTTAGGAAATCCCAGCTCAAGCAGGCTGCAGAAAGCATAGGCATGGTTATGACAAAATTTTTGTGACCCTCTGACAAATCCTTCGCAAAGTGCCTGTAAAGAAGTCCCATCCTTGCCTAACTGCTCATGGGGATCCAATATTGAGAGCACAAACCACAGGCTACACATATCAGTTCCAGGATCAAGAGATTGGTTTTCCAACAAGATCTTCATCTTCCCAAATTCTTCTGATTTTGTCTAAATTAGAATAAATGAAATTCCTTAAATACCCAAAAATCAGTAGAGGAGAATACTCTGGAAGTCTGAACTTTTGGCTTAGCTTCAGATCAATAAAGGAGTGACCTTGAAAAGAAATAAATCTGCCTAATCTGTCCTCAGTGTTCCAGCAGTATGTGAAGGAATAAAATGGCTGTCAGAGTTACAAGATTCTACTAGTAGTATTAAATGCACATAGAAAGCTGGAAAGAAGATTTTGCTGCTTTGCTTTGCCTCCTTCTCTTTTTAAGCGAGTGAGGGTCTGGTTTTAACCTTTTAACTCTGCAGGATGGTTCAGAGTTGAATATAGGTGATCTTTTCAATTCCTTTACTCTGATAGTCTTGCACAATGCCTATATGAAAGGATGTATTATTTAAATTGGTAATAGAAGAAGTAGTGTTTACAAGATTTAAATATGAAGTTTTTACTCTGATGTAATTTTGCAATGATTAATGTTACTTTCTCATCTCTGCATAATGGGATGAATACAGAATGAGTTAGGATGTGAATTAAAATTGCGACACCTGTGCTACCTTTACAAAGTAGATTAACCCGAACTAGACAAGATGCTTCAGGGTCAGAGTAAGAGCTCTTGATTCATGAGCTCTGCTGACTCCTGCTGGAGAGGATCAGGCTGGTGTCCGTCCTCCCTGTTCCTGTGCTTCTGCCCCAGAAGTGGGGATGATGAAACTGGCATGTCTACTGCAGAGGCACAGTAGTATTAACGTAAACCAAGGGGCATTTCAGTGTATTTCAATGTGCGAGATGACGAGCCGTGCGTGGTACCTGGGAGATCTGATTCACAATCCCTGTAGGATTTAGCTGCAGCAATTGAAGAAACAAGGTCCTGCAAACTGTTGGTTTATTTTAACTGCCAAATGGTGGGGGAGGAGGAGGGGGTTGGCAGTAACCTCTTCAGCCACTGCAAATTAATCAGGCCGGGATCATGAATCAGAGCCCGTAGAGCTGCTCACATGGGAGCTGGCAAAGTGGGATTAATTTACATACTGGTTTATTCAGTTCTGAATTCCCATTTTACACAGGTCTCCCAACAGTCTTTATGCCATTGGGTTGGCTTGTTCCAGCTCCACAGCATAGAGTTGTGGGCTCAGAAGACAATAGTTTCCTTACGAAGCAAAGCTTGTTAGCCTTTCACCTGTGCTCCGTCCCAGTTCCATAGGAGATGGGGAAACAGCTTTAACTAACCAGCTTGAACCAGTATCAATGGGAGGGGTGCAAGCACATAGTGGAGAGGGGACAGTGTCTAATTGACTAAAGAGCTAGGTTATGTTCACAGGGGTGAGATGTGCTTCACAGAAGCACTTCAACAGGGAATCCCGAAACAATGATCCATCATAGAACCATACAAACCTACAAAGTGGGCTTCTCTTTTATTCTGTACATGCAAGCTAAATATCTGTCTCCAAGATTTTTATATGGGGTGAAACTTTTGTTTTCTCACCAGAAGTTTAGAAATTAAGATGGATTTTTTTTTTAACTATTATTTTGTTTGCATTGTATAAAGACACAATGATGACTTAAGCCGGTTAAATTTCACATCGTACAGTTCTGAGGTTGAGTTTCTACTCCATATCATATGAACTTTTTTTTTCCCTGTATGTAGGTAGCTGGATTCTTGACATGGCATTAAGGAAATGTCAAAGTAGACATCTATTCGTAGTCTGTAAGTCATTATTTAATAACTTCAAAGTTTTGACAACTACAAAGAAATGAAGCACAAACACCTAGGTATTGATTTTGTCTTTTGCTTTGTATCTACACCATTAAATTCTATTGGCATTGACAACTGCTGAACTGTTCTTCAAAATTCTGTGAGCTTTCAGTTTTTAAGGACAGCTTTATTTCGTTTTCCACACCCTTTTCCTTCTAAGATCTCTCTGTCATTAAACTATTACTACAGTCTTAAGAGGAACTGTTTGAAATTAAACCTGTTGAAGTTTACCCTTCCTTGATGTCTGTGCTGAAAGATACGCTGTGATAACGTGTCATTGATGAATTTATGGGCACTTGCTATCAATGGATTTCCAATATTAATTTAGTTACCCAACAGGACTAATAATCAGTCACGAGTGGCTGGTATTGTATAAAATTGACAATACAAAGAACAGATCCTCAAAACCAATTTTTTTTCAAATATCTTCAAAAATGCATATAATCAAACTATCAAAAAAAAAAATCATTAAAATGTTACACTTTTACTTAACTAATAATTAGAGCAGTTTGTAGATTGCTAGTTGGGAATATATTTAATTTTTAAATGAAGAATAATTAAATATCAGTAAGCACTTATCTTCCAATGGAAGGTGACCATCTGAAACTAGGAACAGGAGAACTCTTCTGTATTGCTGTAGCCCGTGCTGGAAGGGTGACTACTCAGTGCAAAAGTCAGTGCCTTTTTCATGCAATTTATCTGTAAAAATAGCCAGACTTGGCTTGATAGTAATGCAGTGTTCTTGACAACAAACAGGGCTATGTTTATAGTGGGTTCAGTTCAGTTCTCTCTAGGGCATACTGGCCATGCCCACATTACAAGTCACTTTGCTCTGAGTTTCCTCTGCCCTTTATGGTGTTTGCTTCCATTGAAATAACTGTTTTCTCTTGGAGAAGGTCAAACTGTCTAAAATATTGGGGCTCTTTTGCATGGACCAGCTGCTTATTTTGTAATTTGAATGTGAAAGTATCTATTGTTCTGTGTTTTAGCAGGGGTATGTCTGATGAAGCAAAATATGCCAAGATGCTGTTGAGAATCTCTCTTGGGTGATGGGAGGCAGTTTTGAGTAATGTCATCTATACTGTGTCTTGAGAGCAGACCTGAGAGTAACCGATCCAAAAATAGACAGAGGTTTTACTTCAGGAAGAGTTTATTTGTTCTCTCTAAAAGAGCGTGGGATCAAAATAACAAGCAGTGTGGATGATCAGGAATGATTCAGTGCCCAGTGTCACATCTAGATATTTTTTATGTTCAGTATCGATGTACCTTCAGGGATGTTTATTTTACAAAGATGCAACTTTAATATGAGAAACCCAAAGATGGCTGAAAACTGTTGCTAAAACCACCTAAACATAGGTTGAAAGTCTGGAAGCTGTGTTTGTCTTTTGTTTCTTCTTATTTTGGGGGAAACTAGAGATTGATTGTCACTAAACATGTATCTCATAATACACATGTTATTTCACAAATGGTGACCTTTATTTAAAGGCAACCATGCAACATTCTCACTGAGTCGTTCTCATGGTGTCCGCTTTTGGAATGAGGGATGTGGTGCAGAGCAAATAGTAAACCCAGAGATTTCTCATTCTGAGAAGGAAAGGGAGATGTATGATGCATAAGATATGTAAAAGTAGTATTCTGTGGTGGGGGGAGAAGAAAAAAATAGCAGGAGGTGGTATTTGCAGATGATATTTTAACTGCAAGTTCAAGAACTGTCTCTGATTTTAATTTATCCAGTGTAATGTCTCCAAGCCTGGAGATACTGTAAATCATCTTTTTCTAGTTTTGTGAATCTAGACCCTTACTGCCTTTGCTTTCATTTTTCACATTTAATTTCATATCAACTGGAACGTATTAGCAAGGGCTAAGCCTCTACTTTGGAAAGGGTGAGAAGAAAAAAATTGGAACTTCTGAAACTCGGTTTGATCTGGTCAAAAATTTGAATTGAAGTTTCTGGCTCAGTTGCAGATGAAACAGTATTAGGCAGAGACCTTCTTAAAGCTATAGTCTGAAACCAACTTCAGAGTTTCTTTTGCTTCCAGACTAAACTCTTCCTTATGAATCTTACCCATCTGGCTTTCTGTGAGACAGGATTCAAGCCACTGAGGAAACACTGTAGAATGGTGCAGTGAGATAAATTATTAATGACTGAATAATTTTTATGGGGTTTTTTTGATAGTAATTTATGAGTAAAATAGGAAACAATTTAATTTCAGCCAAGCACTAACTGTATTTCAACAGAAAATACAGCTGTAACCAATGTAAGCATCATAATTACTGGTTTAGGTAAAGTCTCAGTGACAGTGGATTAAGAAGATAATGTGCTTTTTCATTTTTGCCACACTTCACCTGTGATCTAGCTAAAGTGAAACAAAAAGAATGCAAAGGCTATAAGGTCTCTTTTCATACTTACTTGCATAATGAAAACACTACAAAAGAAAGAAAGACCTTCTGATTTGCCCATTTGTAAGGAAATGACCATAATTTTCCAGTTCCTTGACCTTTTTCAGAATAATCCATAAGGGCTTATTTGATTTCATGGTAAAACTTTTTGACAGTAAACTTGCATTGGATATTGAAGTGTTGAAAGATCTTTGAAATGCTTCTAGTAATTTAAGACACAGAAATTTCTGTGTGCGTTTTATTAGATCAATTTGGGGAAGACAAATAATTTTAAATGTAACTGAAGAGAGTAGCTTCTTTCCATGGAATTATAGAATCAGCTAGGTTGGAAAAGACCTTTAAGATCATTAAGTCCCATTTCTTAAAGCAGATATGAAATTGTAACAGTTGTAGCTAACAGAATGATATTTGCAGCTATACGGAGAGTTGTGTGAAATATTTTAATGGTATCTTAAATTTTAGAGGAGAATCTGAAAGGTACAAAAGTATCACTCATGCAAGAAACAGGTTTAAGGATGCAAAACTTTCTTAGGGATATAATTTTGTTGTTTTGCTTATTATTTTAATTATTTTTCAATTTAATCTTTCATAAGGTGAGAAAATACAGTTTGGATGCCATTGTGAAATAGGATGCAGTTACATCATAATGTCCACTTCTCATGGCTTTTGAGAAGGTACCATTGTTTTGCTTTCTAGAGGGCAACTGTAAGATGATAAGTAGAGAATTTTTCAGCTGTCAAATTGAAATCTTAAGTGATTCTAAATCACTTAGAATAGAATCATAGCATCATTTAGGTTGAAAACCACCTGTAACATCATCAGGTTCAATCGTAAATCTGACACTGCCAAGTCCACTACTAAACCATGTCCCTAAAAACATCACTTGAGAAACATGAGCGTGGATCTGCAGAGACAGACAATTGTGAAAGAAGTATTAAAGCTTAAAATGACAAATATTTCAGGAGCCTTCTTAACCCAAATTATATTTTGTGTTTTCAGGTAGTTACTTTGAAACTAACCTGTAGGAATTGTATGCTTTCTCATCCCCAGATGAGAGATATTGTCAGATTGGTTGACAGATTAAGGACTTGTTGCTTCAGGAAGCAGGGAGAAATAGCATTAACTTTTTAGGGGAACGAGTTTAGCTTAGCTCCCAGTAGCTTGGCATTTCTGTGTTTTTGAGTTACTGCTTTCTGCTTACACCTTTAGTTCCTGCCTGCATCTCAGTGCTGAGGAGATGCAGGATTTACTCGCAAGTAATGTGCGACATGCAGTTGGCTCTTCAAGCAATTTTGTTCCGGCATTTGCCTTTTAGGGACCTGGGGGACAGATACTAATGTGTGTCTCAGCATCTAGAAAGTAGTTTGCTAGATCACACATCACTTGATAGACTACCTCATAAATAGGAATTTTTGCTACCATTTCCTTTATGACTCATTTTCATTTTAGACCCAAAATCCAGACTGGCAACAGGATTTGTTTCAGTTCCTTTACAACATGTAGCTTTGGACTCATTGGTCTATCATACCATATGCCCAGTCAAAGAAATGCTTTCTTCACCTTAAAGAATGTTACTTGAATTGTACATAAAATATTTTCTGCTTCTGGAGTCTGAAAGAATAGCATTAAATGTTACTGTGCTTTATTTTGGTATTTATTACAGAAATTCATTAAAATGGATTCAACTGCCTCTATGAGTCACAAAGTAATAGTCTTCATTAAGCTGCTCAGTCTATCAACTCCTATTTCAATGTTCAAAGGCCTCCTTCAGTTTTCTAGTAAAGAAGGCAACCCAGTATAGTTACAGGAGTGGCAATAAATCCAGGCTGGGAAGCCAAAGTGGTATCCAGTTTCAGAGTCAAGGGGCTTTGACAGCAAATGCCCTTCTAGGAGGTCCCACTTTACTAAATTGACTGTGCTCCAGCACAGATTTCTCTGCAGCACAATCTCACAACAGAGAAAATGTCTCTCAAGTACTCTTTTCCCAGTCATTTCAAGGTCAAAACTAACTCCTTCAGTTCCATTTGAAAGCCTGCAGATGTGGTAAGTAGCTTAGGTTACAAAGTTAATGAGTAATAAAGTTGATTCTGCATGACAGGAGGAATACAGAGATTTCTCAAACAAGATTTAGTTTGTTGTCTCTATTGCTAGCCCTGCTGTTTTAACCTGTAGTAATTATGTGACAGCTGTCCAGATTTGCTGTAAGGTGTGTGGAAGTACAGCAACTTCGTGCGCTTAAGATTTGGCTATTGAAACGAGATGGGGGTGGAGGGTTAGGGAA
>NW_009945418.1:32099-40558 GCF_000696875.1 Nestor notabilis
ACTTTATTTCTAGCTCTAAATAGGTGTCATAGAAAGTTACGTAATGTAGAAAGTTTTCCTCTCCTCTATCTGGGCTTCTCTGTTCTTTGGCATGGATGGCACATAACCATGGGCCACTCAGCATAGTTTTGTTTTATCTTAAAGCATTAAAACCCCCAAACCACTAGTCTCTCTGGTTTAGAATCTGGGAAGAAAGGGGAGAGCATGACAGAGAAGACGATGTCGTTTAGTAAAAATGAAGTGATTCCCTCCTCCTGACTTCCCAAGCGAGGCTGCTAGGAGACTTGGGAAGCTCACCTCTGCCAACTGCGGTATGAAGCTTGGAGCTTGCGAGCTGCTGACTTCTACTATTGCTGTCAGCTGAGCTGGGGGATTTTAGGAGACTGGGAAGTGAAATTCCTCAGAGGCTGGATAGACATAACATCAAAGGACCAGAAAGGAAAACTGTTAGGAATGGCCGAGCACTGCATTTCATTTTGACAGCTGAAGTACCTCACCTCAGTTGTGACAGCCCTGCATGGTCTGATGGGGACACCGTCTGGTGGAAAATTCATGACCAATTTGGCAGGGAGATAAATAGGTGGGGAGAGTTCCTCACTTGCAAATAGAAGAGATCTATCTGCCAAAGCATTTCATCTCTCTCTGGTGACAGAAGAGCCACAGAGTCAGTCAAGAAAGTTGGGCAGCATTTAAATGGTCTTAGCTACAGGCAGGCGGGAAGGGTACAACAAGATTTCATCAAATAAGCAAGAATACTGGTTCACTTTTTAGTTTGGGATTATGACACAAGAGATGTGTTAAAAGCAGCCTAAGATAAAGGCAAAAAAGAGGCAGAAGTTGCCTAGTGAGTGGGTGAAAACACAGGGGAAAAGGACTGATTGTGGCAAAAAAGAAGTCCCAACCGAAAACCAGGAAGAGAAGAGGAAGGACTCAGTGAGTGTAAAGGAAAGATGAGCTGCGGTCAAGCAGGGAACCCCAGTCATGCCCTCTAGGTCTGTGTTCTTTACAAGTGGTTAGCTTTGTATTTGCCGGAGTACTACCACTACTAAATTGGGATCCTACACACTGAATACAAAAATTAATCCTCCTGGGAATTTTCCAAAGTTAATACTTTCTTTTATGGATTCACAGACTTTCTGTTTTCCCAAGATGCTTTTGAAACGGAAATTATTTGTATTCGAACATGGCTGATTATTTCTTTTTTTCGTTACTCTCCTTTGTGGTTGTTGCTTGGACGTTTGAGATTAGGAAATGGCAATAATAGTGTCTTTTTTTTTCCTAGTCAGTGTCTTTGTTTTTTCTTGCAGTGTAATTTCATTGAGGGCGCTTGCTTTGAATTGTAACCATCTCGGATGGTCAATAACTAGCAGTGGTAACTGACCAAGTTAGCATGTAGAAAATCAAGAAGTTATAAATACATTGTAGTATTCTTATCATGGGAAATCATTAAACATCATAAAATAACTCACAAAGCAACAGTCAAAGCCATCAGAGTAAATTAAAAGGTACCATTAGCAAGAAAGTGCACCCCATAGCTGTCTGTATGGAAAATCAGGACTCTCACCAGAGTAATACTAACCACTTGCAGTATACTTTTTTTAGTTTTCTCTCCTCCCTCCCTTATCTCTGAGTGTTTACCTTATATGCTACAGCATCTCTATTTAGGAAAACACTGTGTAGACTGTATGGTCATGACACTTCTGTTTACGGATGATTCATTGTTGGCTTTTCTTGGAGAATATCTTCACATCTCTCATTTAGCTGTGCTGGCCATTCCACATTTGCTTTTCTGAAAAATTCTGGCTTCTGAGGTAAGAATTGAGATTTGTGGATGCTGACCTCCCATTTTCAGTTTCAAGGACTGGGATGCTATCTAAAGCCACAGTGATTAATTGCAGCAGACAAGATTAGATAAAAATATGTATTTTCAAGGGAACGTAGGTTTGCTGGATGGTAAAGTGCGGGAATTAAAATCCCTGTTGAACCACTGAATAAGTACGTGCAGCAGGAGCAAACCTCATCGACATGCTGCACATCAGAGGGAGCATAGATGGCCGTTCAGTTCTTGGCTTATGTCAAGACCACCAACAAAGGCGGTAATTGTGATGGGCTCCTTGATGTGATGAACTGTCCACCAAAACTGATCAACAAGCAGCTGCCACAGAGGAAGGCAGTTTGGTAACTAACACCTGTGGCCTCATTTAAAATTACAAGTAGGTTTTTTGTTGGGGAGTGCTTACCAATTCCAAGAGATACATACTTTCCTTTTGTTTCTGATTGCCAGCAGATAATTATATAATTTAAATTTTCCTTTGTTTTGTTTTATTTATCAATGTATGCTATTCATTTACCAGGTCTGCTCTTGAAGCATTAAGAAGCTTTTCTTCTCTGAGTGCTGCATGTGGGTTTGATTTTTCACCAGCATCTGTGCATAACATGAATTGAGACGTACTTGTGTTGTTAGCTTGTTTGACACCCCTTATTTTCTCTGACCATGAAGCATTACCCCTTGTGACGGAATTGTTTCATTTCAGAGGGTTGCTACACTTAAAATACAATAAATAAATATAATGAGCTATAAGTAGGCAATATGCTTTCTATTTTTCTCACTGCATCATCTATAAAAGGAAGAAAGGAGGAAAGTATCATATTATACCCTGCAAAGCATACCCTTTCAATAAGGGCTGAAAATGGAGGTACAGAAGCTGAAATGTCCACAATTAGGACACTGAATGGGAAACAGGTGAACTTGAGAAACTAATTTAGGGATGGAGAGTCACAATTAGGCCAATTGACTTAGCAATATGTTTGTTTGCTTTTGAGTTGTTGGCATTCTTTCATTTAACATTTAGTAGCTCATCAAGGTCCAGAGATTTTTCTACCAAGTAAGCGTCTCTCTCCAGGTGGTAGAACTTTCTCTTGCAGTGGAAAAACTTGGAGGGACTGTAGAACAGCTGCATCAGCTGCTGTTGAGTAACACTGCTCGGGTTGTTACCTGAAAGCAGCAGCTAGTTTGAGATGGAGTCTGATTTTGTCTTTTATCATCAGTTTCTTAAACTCGGAGACAGCACGAACTTCCCATGTGGTTTTGTGTGCATTGCTATGAGAGCAGTGGCAGGCTCTGCACGTGGGCTGAGCTCAGTGGGACATTTGGGCTCCTAATGCTTTTAGTGGGCGAGGAGCTGCAATGCACACAGCTCCACCAGCATACAGTGATGATCTCCACGCACCTTCGCCCTACCCTGGGGAGCCAAGAGGCGGCACTTGCAGGACTTGCCTCTAATAGGGAATAGGTTTTGTGATCTACAAAAGAGAAGCTGTTTTTTAAAAACATAAATAAACTATTTGAAATCTTTGTGGGTCAGTGGTGTGGGAGGGACTGCCTCTTCCCAGGCTGCCTGTTCCAATGTAAGCCCATGAAGTTCCTGGCATCCACACGCTGGGTTGCCATGAGAAGCCATGAAGGTAGCCCAGGCATCTTTCCATGCAGGGAAGATAGAAAATCAGGCTCATAATTTGAAAATCATAAAGTAAAGACTTGGTGAGATTGCAGACATCTGTGTTTTTCTCAGGGTTTTGAAGGCCACGTCTGTCTTCTTTTGTCATTTCTTTTCTCTTGAAATTTTTCTTTTTTATTTTTCAAAACAGCTTAAAAATTACTAGGGCTGCCTTGGTTTGAGTAATACATAGAATTGTTCGTCCTCTAGATATATGCAATATCTGTAGGAAATAAGCAGGTGTATTGTTTTGCTATTATAAAGATGCTGTATTAGATTTTTTTTTTAAAGACAACTCATTTAATAAAATGAAGGGAAACTCTTCACTGTAGAACTTCTTGAGCTTCCAAAATATTTTCTCTTTTCCTCATTGGATCAAATGAAACTTCTTAAAAATCATACATGTGAGTGTGCAGGAGGAGGATATTGTTTCTAGTTTTGGTTTGGTTTGGTATGAAAAAAGAGAGAAATCAAAGGAAACCACCTTTCTTGAACTGGGCATTACAGCAGAAATGAGGCGGCAACAAATACTCACCAAGGTTCCTGCCTTAACAACTGTTTGCTGACTAGCATGTGGGTCACTGCTTGTAAATTGGAACTTCTTAATCATTTGGAGGTAGTAAGTAATAAAATAGAGATATTCTTTAGAGAATTGGAGATACCACATAAAAGAATAGAAATATTTCTATAGTAAAAGTCCTACTTAAAAAATGTGGTATTAAAACAAATTTTGGTTCTGATCCAAACCTAGTAATGATGGTGGTGCATGAAAAGTTTTTTTGAAAGGAAACTTTTATATTGTGAAGCAAATACAAAAGAGTTTTGATGTTGTTTTTATCTCTGTGCTCTGTCTTTAGGGAAAAAAACAAACATGACAGTACATTAATTCATTGTTTCAGCAAAAGATCAGATGCATTCAAAATGCACATTTGTTTCTGTTCTTTGACTTTAGTCAGTGCAATAAGGGGAAAGACCAGCTTTCTGGTAGTAGATGAATGTTGCAAGTACATAATAAACCCAGATCTCCAAACACATCAGTCATGTGTCATCTGAAATATGCAATGTGTCTCACATTGCAGTTGCTTCCCCAATATTCATGAAACATTCATTCTGGATATATGCGATACATGCCATATAGATGGATGTGACATGAAGCAACAACAGTAAGCAAGTATTCAGTATTAGGAGGCCAAAACAGAAGCAGAATAGCCTCTGGTTTACCTTTATATATAGAATTAGGAAACAAATTGATTACAAATGAAGTATGTGCAGCTCCTCTACTTACACCGGGGTGTGCGCGCATACATACATACAGATACGGGCACATAGAGGTACACATGCACACCAGTGCTTGTTCTCCCATCTATCCAGTCAAGTCAAAGAAGAGTTGGGTGCCTAGTAACTATTTTTTTCCCCTACTATAAGGGAATGACATGGCCCTCTAATCATGGGCGTATCTTGGCTGTTAATGGTGACTTTAGCTTCTTAAGCTCTTGGAGCAGTTGGATATAAGAGAATATCCACGCCATATTCCCTCTGCTTGAATTACAACTCTCTTTTTCCTGTTCAGTTAGTCAGTCCTGTTTATTTTGCTTGGAAGCTGAAAAGAGAAATGGGTCTGTGCTATGTTTTGTCATCACCCATAAATCCTCAGGAGGATGGAGCAATAAATTTCATTTCATAGGTAGACTGTGGAGTTAGTTTTTATTTAAAGTATTTTTATGTAGCTTCATGTCTAGATGTCTGGTGCATCTGCATGACCTGAAAGTATTTCCAGACTTCAAGGTCTGGTAGGTTCCATAGACGTAGCCCAGAGGGGCTTGATTCAAGCCATTGGGGCTGAAATCTTTGCAGGTGTTTTCAGTTGTAAATTTCTTCCTTTGTTTGATAAACCCAGAGAATAAATCCTAACCCTGAAAAAGAGCTATGAATCATGGCATCTTATTATCTGTAGTACTGTTGCCTTCCTTGCGTGTTCAAATATTTTCTCTAGTCTTATCAAGTGATCCAGCAACTAGAGCTCTGAGCTACTTCTGAAGTACTTGAAATGATTACATCCCATTTTAATCCTTTTTACAGCTAAAATAGTGAAATGTGTCTGTAACAGTGACAGCTGATAGGCATAAAACATGACTATCTTAAAACAGACTTTGAAACCATCACCTGGTGACCTTCCAGAAGAGAAATGCAACGCTTTCTAAATCAAACTTTTATAGGTGGCATATCTCTTCTGCCACTATTTAAAACTTGGTTTCATTTCACCATCGAGTTCACACGCAGGAAGCCTTTTTCAATGCTACGTTGAATAAAAGCTCATAGGTGTTGCCTAAGACAAGTGCAGAAGGACTTCAGGCCGACAGAGGTTCAGCCCAGCCCTCATTAGAAGTTGACTGCCATTGATTTCTTATCCTAGGCAATGCGGCAGTATCTGAAATAGGTGCCAGAGGAGGGGAAAGAATGGAAGAGCAAAGGCATGTGGAGTTATCAGCTGGTCACCTCACTCCCGGAGATGGTGAAATCTCCATGGAGGAGGATCCACTCATGCACTAGCTGGTGTTGGTGTACAGGATTCGGATATGACACTGTGCTGTGGGTGGTGATGCTCAGCCTGTCCAGTGCAGAGGATTCTAAAGAGGCTGGGTTAATATGCTGATGGAGAGCAGAGTCCGTCAGTCAAGAAGCTGCAGTAGGTTTGTTCTCCTTGGTTTGCACACGGGTATGGGGAGAAGGAGAGAACCATTCCTGAAGCCAGCAGGTGTACTGGGACATCAGAGGGGCTAGACATTAGCAGGACTTTATGTTTTCCTTATAAAATGCATATGGCCTTTTGGATACAGCTGATACAGAGGGTGATCTTAGGTTCTAGCTGGTTAGTTGTATGCATTATGCAGTCATCATCCTCATTGTACATGGAATATCAAGTGTAGACGGTAAGCACCGTATATTGTCTAATCTCCAAATGCATGTTTGGTAAAAGCTATGATAGATTTTTTTCCCCTGTGGCCATAAATAACAAAATAACAGATGATAAAATATTTGCAAATTACTAATGTAACAAAATAATGTTTTTTCCAAGAGAAAGGTCTTGGTATGACTTTTTCAGATTTATTTACTTACGTAGCCCAGCCACCCAAGTTTTCCTCCCACAGTGGACAGCAGAAGAGATGTTTGCTCATTAGTACCAGTGAATTTTTAATTAAAGTACTTCCTTCTAGGTGAAGAGAAGTTTTTTACATGGTGGGTGCTTGTCAGTCTTTAACTGACTTGGAGAAGGCGTTAGTTTTAAAATTACCATGTCAATTTAATTGTGACAGTAACCGAGGCAGGTACCAGCAGTTTTCTTCTGATTATGTTACAATCTCATCTATTATTTAGTTTAAAACTGACAGCATATATTAAGGCTTAATGAAGGCTTTCAGTAATTTCAAAGACGAGAATTATCTTTGCAGATTTTGGGACATTTCTTGTCATTTATGAGTGCTATGATTTGAACAAAAGTTAATCTTGGAAGGAGTTTCATCCAAATTATTTTAACTTTTAAGTAAGGAACTTTGAATTTAGAAAAGATGCTGTTTAAAAATGAGTTCTAAAGCCACCAGAATGGTGGTGTTGGGGTTGGTGCTTTTTGTTTTTGAAGGGCATATATTAGAATAGTATTACATATGTAAAAAGTAATAGAACATAATGAGGTGAAGTTGGAAATTCAGACTGGTTTATGAAAATGAATCTGGTTCATAGTCTTTTCATAATGCTCATTAAAATTCACTTAATTTAAATGAATCTGTCTGCAGGAGTAAGGAGGATTTTTGAAATTCATGCTTCTGAAACATAGGTCAGAGATGAGAGAGTTTCTATTTTATTTGTTAAGGAAACACACTGGGTTTGTGTGCTTGGTTGATTCGCTGGTTTTAGTTTGTTGGGGGTTTTTGTTGGTTCTTCTTTTTGTACAATTATTCAGTGTTTATGACTTTGTATGACTCTTTTTTCCTCTGAAAACATCTGAAGCTATTGGCTGATTTCAATCAAATCTGACAGAAGGCTAGAGGTCTCCATGGTAATTACATTGCTTCCAATTTCATTAAGGCAGACAGTGAGGGAAAAAGAGCGAGCTTTGAACTGTCATAAATTTGCCTCAGGAACTTCTGTTCTTCTTTTGGGATGGCAGTTTTAAGGAAACGGGAAGTAATTATTTTGGGGAAAGGAAGGAAACGTATAAGCGCATGCAGAAATGAGGGAAAATCATTACACAGTTACGAAAAAAAAAATTAACCAATAGCCAGAAAGTTTTGGGAAAGAAGGTGTTTTTTTCATTGTGCTGCATTTCATTGTTTTAGAAGAGGGAAAGGAAAAGTTAGTGGAATTGTCATAAACATCATTAGCTCATCTTATAAGAACTGGGATAGAGAGAGATAGACTTTTTTTATCAACTGCATTTCTAAACTAAGGCAGTACTTGACAGAAGAATAATTTCCTTTTTTGAATAGTGGTGTATTTTTTCAAGCACTCAGAATTCCATATTTTTCTAATTGCATACTTCATATGACAACAGGCGTACGGGTTAGTCTTTAAAACTGAGCAAGAATTATGTTTCGTGTTTAATTTTTGCTGTCAGCTGGGGAAAAAAAGAATGACAAGTGGTTAGGAATCTTTAAATAATTTTTATAAATAAGCAATTCTGAGCTTAATATCTCTGAAGAAGTAGAGACTGCATTTATGTTAGCACTTCCGCATATATTTATAGAATCGTAGAATAGTTAGGGTTGGAAAGGACCTTAAGATCATCTAGTTCCAACCCCCTGCCATGGGCAGGACTCCACACACTAAGCCGTGTTCCCAAGACTCTGAAGAACTTCTTCCTTACATCTAACCTAAGCTTCCCCTGTTTAAGTTTAAAGCCATTACCCCTTGTCCTACCACTACAGTCCCTGATGGAGAGTCCCTCCCCACACTCCTTGTAGGCCC
>NW_009945418.1:40574-48315 GCF_000696875.1 Nestor notabilis
CACGCAGCTTCTCTTCTCCAGGCTGAACAGCCCCAGCTTTCTCAGCCTGTTTTCATACAGGAGGTGCTCCAGCCCCTGATCGTCCTCATGGCCTCCTCTGGACTTGTTCCAACAGCTCCATGTCCTTCTGATGTTGAGGACACCAGCACTGCACACAGTGCTGCAAGTGAGGTCTCAAAAGAGCAGAGTAGAGGGGCAGGATCACCTCCTTTGACCTGCTGGTCACACTTCTTTTGATGCAGCCCAGGATACGGTTGGTTTCTGGGCTCAGGCGCACACTGCCTGCTCATGTTCAGTTTCTTGTCGACCAACACCCCCAAGTCCTTCTCCGCAGGGCTGCTCTGAATCTCTTCTCTGCCCAGCCTGTAGCTGTGCCCGGGATTGCCCCGACCCAAGTGCAGGACCTTGCACTTGACTTGGTTAAACTTCATGATGTTGGCATTGGCCACCTCACAAGCGTGTCCAGGTCCCTCTGGATCCCATCCCTTCCCTCCAGCGTATGAACTGAACCACGTAACTTAGTGTCGTTGGCTTTAGCAACTTCTTTCGCAGAGCAATGCTCAGCTAAATTTCAACCTTACAGACACTGATAAATCATCAGAATTGACATTATATGCACAGGTTAAGATTAATGTATGATCAGTGTACTCCCCTTTTTCTTTTTTTTTTCTAAGCAAAGCTGAAATTCCTGTGTGAAAGCGCTATATCATTAATAAATTGGAGGGGTTTATATGTCCTAGCTTTGTAAGGTCATTGTTATAGAATCTTTTTTCAATTTCTTTGGGACTATAGGAAGCATATGTATTTTTTTTCTTCTCTTGTGCCAATTTAGCTCATTTTTGCTATTAGTCGATGAAAGAATCAACCATCAAATACTGGGAATATTTGAGGTTTGAAAGGGAAATAGTAGCAGCCAGGAGGAGCTGAGGCTTGTGATGTGAATCAGAATGTCCACCCTGGTGAAGTAAGGTCATTTGCTGTCCTGCTGGTAGCAGGTATCTGAGATGTTACATTATCTGGGTAAAATGTACTGAAATTTCTATAAAATACGTGCAGAAACAATGAATTTTTATTCATATGGTAGGAAAGTATCTAGGGCAGATACTGCATTCATCTATTTTATGTTATTCACAGGACACAGTAAACCTCAGAAGTTACCTATTTCATTTATTTTGTGAAATGAAAGAAACGTTTAATAACTGGGCTCTGCAATAGAACTTCATGAAATGGCAGACATCTTCCAGAGCAGTCTGGCTCCAAGTGGGAACATCAACCATTCCTTCTCAGAGATAGGATGTGCACCATACTAAGCTACAGTGAAATGGCTGCTGTCTTCCCCAGAGGCATACTATGCCTTCTGAGCTCTTAGGAGAAACCAAGAGGACAGCATCTTCTGGTAGGGACCAGCTAGTCCCTGATGAAATTGCCTGTAGACAAGCAGTTGCATTCTGGAAGTATGGACAGGAGTGGAATAACTATTGTTTGTAAGACAGACAGAATTCTGGCTTCTAATTGGGGAAGTTTTTACTTACAGTGTAATTTTCCTGTGTGCATCAATTATTTCCAAGTAAGTGCAAATCACACAGCATGAACAATGGAAAACTAGCAGTTTGTTAGTGAAACGAATCAGACAGAAGCGAGCAGGCGCAGAAGCACAATTCTTATGAGACTCCATCTTTAATTATTTTTAATTCATAAGCTAAGTGACAGATTTAGTTAAAATCCTGAGAAAATTCATTCTTTAATTAGAGTATGTCCTTTGCGTGGGGAAGATGATGTAATGTATCCTTCAAGTAAAACAAAGCAGATAACTTCTTTTTTTATACAAATATCTGAAGTCAGTTTTAATACAGGGATTGTTTATATAATATGGCATTAAAAGGAATGAAAATTAACATATGCCAAGGCTACTTGAAGGTTGCAAGGCAAGCACTCGCAGCCTAGGAAACGCTGTGGTGAAGATTGCCTATGCCGCACTGATTTGTCCCCTTCGGGCAGGTGCACTACTACAGTCTTTAATTACCTGTTCACAGACAAGTATTACCTCACAACCTTTAACTGCTGAGCTGCTATTCAGTATTTCCTTCCAAGTTCACCATTCCCATCAGCTTGTGGCTGCGTGTAATATTTACAGCATACAGTCCAGTCCTCTCACTGAACACAAGACAGCATTATTAATTTCCTCATGTGCTTTTTCCAGGTATTTCAGCTGTTATATCTTACAACTAGATCCACAAAGGGACACAGGTATTTTGCTATTTAGCATTGTAATGGCTAATTTGTAGGTGTCTGGCTCTCAGCTTAGCGTGCACAATCTCAAGTTAAATTCCCTTTTCAGTGCACGGATGCCTCAGGGTATTGCTGCTACAGGCTTTTGTACAGAATGGGGAATCCTCAGCTCCGTTTAGAATACATGAGTACTTGCAGTAGTCAAGGCATGTCAGCACGAGCCTAATTTACACTGCCATCATTAGACATAGATAGCTTCTGGTGCCTGATGTCAGGAGGCAGCTCACCACTGCACAGGTTGGCCATGGATGCTTGCATATACGAGGAATGGTTGTACGTGTTGGGTCTGAACCCAGGTGCCTTCTGCCGCTCCTGGCTCATAGAGAGAAAACACATCCAGGGGTGATTACCTAAAGTCTGTCTTTATTTCTCTGGGAAAGGAGGGCTTCTGTCCTGTTGGGATGGTAAAACCACCATCCCTTTGCTTACCTCCTACCTTCTGGCTCCAGGTTAGATGCTCAAACTATGGGACACCTAGGTTTACTTCTCACCTTTGTTTTTGGGTGAGCTTTCATATCCTCAAGTACAATCTTCTGGGGGTAATCTTGTAACTCCCAACAGGGTGATGTTGAGGTGTGGAACTTTCCAACACCTCCTGCTGGGTGCCACCAGAGAACAGTGCCAAACCTGGACTGCGCTGAGGGTCACTTGCAGCATGGGATGGAAAAGGTATGATGGTGGGGGGACAGCAACCAAGGTGTAGGTGGCTATGGCATTAAGGGCTGGGGACTAGGGTGTGTTGGAGGCCTGGTGTCAGGCCCCCTGGTGCTAGGGTTGGGGGACCCACTGGGTCCCAGCCCCAGGGTTATGGGCAGCACAGCAGCCAGGGAGGTGTCCTCAATGAGCACTTCCCGCAGCAGCCAGCAAGGCAAGCCAGGCAGGCCTGGTGGTGGGAACCATGTCCAGCCAAGGGTCCTGATCATCTGCTGTGGCTGCAGTGACCAGGGGGGCCAAGGCTGGGCTGGTTGGGGTCCACCTCATCAGGCTGAGGCACAGCAGCAACACAGCTCGGACAGGCAACATGATGAGCGAGTCGGTGTAAAAGCAGCTCCCAAGGGAAGGGGTAGCACCCCTGGCTGAGGTTTTTCTCCCTTTCTTCACAGTGGCTGTCTTCAGGGCCACCAGCTGTTCTCTGAGCTGGCCCAGAGCCCATCTAGCTAAGCCCCAGGAGGCAAGATGTCCTGACAGCCAGCTCTGTTCCCCTGCAGGATGTCAAAGTGTCAGAAAGAGGGAGAGGAGAGAGGAAAAGAGGAGACAGTATGAGCACCTTGAAGCTTGTGTGGAAGCAAACCTGAATGTTCCTGTTGCAAGAGGATTTTACTGTAAAATACGCATCCATTTATCTATCTGAGCCCTAGTGATCTATAAACCACTGATGAATTCAGCTTTAAAATACCTCTGTGATTGCAATTCGTATTACTGTTATCCTTAAGGTGTTTAGGGTAAACTCGGGCACAGTAATGTTAAGTCCCACAATTAAAAATCATCGGTTGGGTGTTCAATTTGGCATGCCTAGGGCTTGGTTGTGTAGAGGTTTATGTGCTGATAAACAGCATTCCCCTTGTTGCTGTTCTGAATGCTCCATGTCTGCAGATTGTGTTCCAGATGTCTCAAATTAATTGTCCTCAAATAAGGAGCAGGCAATTAGTAGCCACGAGGAGGAATTTGATGACCATGTTTTGATTACAGCGTATAGGTAGGATAGTCTTTGCCAGTTTCAGGCATAAGATTATTTTTCTGTGGTTATTGCCTCTTTCCTCCTCTCTAGACAGCTATGAGCTCCCATTTGAGATGCGAGGTGGATGGTACAGGACCAGTCTTTCTCAGGTAGCAGTTCTGCTGTAGACAGGTGGGATCTCACTGGGGGAATGGATGACCTGGGTTGAGGTTGGTTTATATAACACTAAGTAGTGTCTTTGTATACTATTATTGATCTGTAATTGTTTCAGTATTTATAACATTTTGGGGAACAGTGGTAGAAAGAGACATGTACTTTGACATATATACATACATGAGAAGAGGCATGTAAAGGAAAAGAAAGTTTTGGAGGTGCTAGTGGTGGATTTGGCCTGCAGCTTCACTCATCACCAAGACTTACACACGCAGCTGGCATCTTACGGGTGAAAATATTAACTGCTGAGACCTACAGCTCTGTCAAGTACTGTCTGTAAAAGTCTACGATGATGAAACCCAGGGTTTTTCAAAGGGGTTAAAATGTTAATTACATTACAATAAGAAGGAAAAGTGAGAGAATTTGAAATACCCTCAGTATGTATAATGAGTAAGTAATGGGAAAGACTGAAATGCATTAATATTAAACCTTCACTACATAACTCATCCTTATTGGACACAGCTGTCGATAAAATATGCCCTTACTCTTGACAAGTAGCTCCTGTGTTTTGCTTGTAGATTAGCTTGCAGCCCTGCTCTGTATTCTTTATCTTCATCGCTGCACCAGTCCTTTAATTAGGCAGTGAAATCTTCTGCATAGTGATTAGGAAATCATATTTAAGAAGGTGTTACAAAGAGAGGCTCTGGAAGCTGCTCAAAATAGCTTTCAGCTTTGGAAATTCCTCCATCTACTGTGGGAAGGAAACGTGTGTAGGATTCAGAAGGCCGTGAAAACTAACCTTTGCTTGGTTGATGTAGAAAATTGTTAGCCTTTAGTATAAGAATACTGTGCTTAACAAAAATTAGTCTGCAAGTGAGTAGCTAGCAGCTGGTCCTTCTCGTTACCTGGCAAGCAGAAATTACTGAGATTGCCTACAGAAATTAAAGACATGTTCAGCAGCTTCATCTTGATGTAGATTCGTGATTTCAAAAGAAATTATCTGATATTCAAACATATTCAGAACTTCGGCTACTTACGCTTAAATAAAATCTAGTTTTATTACTTGTAGCATTGCTTTTTGTAATGTACTGTATCCCAGTGTTCTTGGTTTGGTTTGGTTTGGTTTTTGCTTTTGGAAACATGTACCTCAGTTCTTTCAATCGGCTAGTATTAACTTCTTAATTTCTCAACCTCAGTCATTGACTGTTGCATGTGGAAGTATACTCATGTACAGAGAAGCGGACTAGAATATAACATTAGTGTCAAAAAAAATCAGTCTTTTTTTGGCTTTTTCCTTGAGCTTCCTACTCGTAATTTTTAGAGAGAAGTTATATTTAGTGGTTGTACTGAAATACTGTTAATTCTGTTGTTAATTCTGTTGTTAAATAGTGTTAATACTGTTGTTCCTGCTGCCTGCAAGAAAGAGGCAAAATCGAGGCTTTTCTTACATTCTACATAATTACATCTGGTACCTATATATACAGACCAAATTATAAACAGAGAGAACAAGGAGATGTGGGGTTGGAGAAACTGGTTCTGGATAGCTGAGCGGTCAAGAAAGGACTCAGTATCTTCATCCTTCCTACTGGCTGGAATGTGCTTGGCAGCCATCTGAGAAGGAAAGGCTCCCTAATCTTACTGTGTGGTGGCAGAAAATGATGGAGATCATCTGCTGAGGGGGAGATTGATGTTCTTGCTATAAATATATATGGGAAAAGGAGGAAGCCACTGTTTCTCAAAGTATCTCCTATATTGTTTTGCTTCATGCTTTTATATCTATGTGTTCCTTGTGCTTGTTGTCAGAAATGTCTGCTTTTCAAAGCAAGGTGTTTTTTTGGTTTTGTTCTTGTTTTGTTTTTTTCTTTTTAATGGAAATAAAACCCCAACCCACAAAACATAATCTTGAAGTAAAATTTTGAGTTGAACATGTAAATGTAACAAAATTTACTGAACAAAAAGAGTCCCTTGTGCCTCTGTGCCTTTTGTGGCAGCAACATTTATCCCCCATAATTCTAGCATACTTTTTTCTTTAATGAGTAAAATGTCCAGAATTGCTTCATAGAACCACAGAATCCTAGATTGGTTTGGGTAGGACCTTAAAGCTTATCCAGTTCCAACCCCCTGCCACCTCACCCCCCCCCCGCCCAAGGGGGGGGTCCCCTTCCACTAGACCAAGTTGATCAAAGCCCCATCCAGCCTGGCCTTGAATACTGCCAGGAGTGGGGCAGCCACAACTTCTTGGGCAACCTGTTCTAGTACCTCACAATGTTCATAGTGACTGTGGTGATATAAAGAACTTCTTCTTTATAGCTTGGGCCAAACGTTTTTCCTCTTTATAAGCATCTGTAAGAAATCTTAGAAATTGTGAACATTGAACTGTAGGTTTATTTCAGTGAATCTGAGTGGTATGCCGGAGAATCTTTATTCACAGCATACACAGTATCAGTGCTCATTATTAGAGATTGTCTTCTTCCGTCAGTATGAAAAATCGTAGTCTTTTAGAAATAGCTTTTCTTTTTATGTAGCCACAGACCTCACTTTTTACGTTACTATTTCTGCTGCACAATGCATTTTTTCTGTGAGACTGTGAATAAAGTACAAGGGAAATCACTGGAACGGGTGATGAGAAGGATCTCATACTGTCATGAGATTATTTTGAACATTGATCTCTCCTTTTTACTTAACATTTCGCATTGGTATATCTTAATCAGAAAATGGCAGGTTTCAAGGCCAAAGTGCATATCTAGAACTAGAGAATTCTAGGATTAAATGTATTTGTACTTTGCAATGTAAAGATGTTCTACTTTCCATACGCACTAAACAGGAATCTGGACAATGCAGAGTCAAATTCAAGGCAAGCAACATGCTGACCAATAAAATAAACCTCAAAGTCAGTGAATAACACTGAAATTTCTCTCTCTTGGAAAGAAAAACATGAGAAAGAGGTGAGGGGAGTAGGAAAAAAGGACAGTGAAGAAGGTCCAGAAGCATTTCTTTTTTCCTGGCATAAGTGTCAACTTGAAGACATCTTGCAGCTCATTGTCAAAGGGTGCTGTTTAGCTCAGATATCTTGGTAAAGCACTCAAGCAGAAGGAGCTGACTTTTCTTGTAAGTGTTAGTAACCTTTTCTGAGTGGGGTTAGGACA
Source organism: Nestor notabilis (assembly GCF_000696875.1). Lineage (NCBI taxonomy): Eukaryota > Metazoa > Chordata > Aves > Psittaciformes > Psittacidae > Nestor > Nestor notabilis. Next base: position 47,841 of record NW_009945418.1, read on the forward strand.
GAGTTTAACTTGCTTGGGGGCATCCACACATTGCTCCCAGACTCAGGTGTTATAGCACGGCTTGCTTGGGTTTCACACCGTTGCTGCTGGAGTCAGCCATTGGGCAGTCAATGGTGTAAGCCCAGGATGGGAGTAACAATGCAAAGGGTAAGAGGGAGCTGCCTGGAGGTGCAGGATACAAGGAGATGAAAGAGAAGAAAAAGTCATATTGAGGTGCTGCTACAAAATGACTGATGTTTTCTTATGCGTACAGCTCGATAGCAGGCTGCAGTTCCTTTTCCCCTCATCCTCCTTGCTTTCAAATCCTAACTTCAGAGGATGACTGGACATTTTTGCATTAAGTTTTTCATGAATGAGTATTTGTGAGCAGGGTGTCATTCAAATGAGTAGTGTAACCTCAACCTGAAGGCTGGGTAGCAAAGTGAGGCTGGGGTTGGGCTTTTCTGCTCTCAGCTGCTGGACCCAGACCAGGTTG
>NW_009945418.1:48346-50779 GCF_000696875.1 Nestor notabilis
GGGTGAAGGGGAGAACAAAGAACATTTCCTTCTCTGATCTACTGTGAATTAGGCTCCTTTGGAAGTGACAATGATCCTGATTCCCAGTCCTGCTTCAGTGAATGTTTATGTTTACTTTACGAGATGGTTTTGAGTAGTAGCATTGACAAGCGGTATCCTGGCCCTATGGCCCTTTTCCTTTCTCACTGAGCAACAGAGGCAGGTATCTACATGAGAAGTGGATTTTTTTGTGTAACTTGCAAGTCCTTAAGCTCTAGCTAAAATGAAAAAGGGGTTCACCTATCCACCTATCATAGCCCTTTACAGGCTCTGCCATAGAGTGATCTTCATTTTCATTTGGTCATCAGTGTGTTATTGCCATTTCAGAGTAACTGAACAACTGTTTAATTCTCATGTACTGCCTGCTAGATAAAACAAGCAGGGGTGGGGGGGAAGGATGTATGGCCAATTTTTCCAGTTCCTTTTTCCTTTTCCTTTTTCCTTTTTCTTTTTTCCTTTTTCCTTTTCCTTCTTTTTCCTTCCATTTTATTTTTGTTTTCCTAAATGCATGTGTGACTGCCAGTGGAGAAAATTGAGAAGGATCCCATTCTTTCATTTTTTGACTGGTTTATATAATTTGGATTGTTTCCTGCATTATTAGAGTTACAATCGGTAAGTTATATTTCATAGGAAGTACTCATTACTATCATTTTCCAGAGAACATGCTATTTTATTTTTTTGTTCAGTAATACTGTTTGTAAAATAAGTAACAACACACAGATCCCAAGAGTTACAAACTAAACATTTATATTTAGAATTCTGAATAATAGTGATTGTAAGGTAACAAACTGCATCCTCCAGAAAGTGTTGATTTCTGATATCAACGGAACTTCCTTAATACAAAGTGTGATTTGCAAAACTTCAAAAGCTCTTAACAAAAGAGTGTTCAGGCCAACGTTCATAGCAGCTCCTTTGACTTTTTCTCTGAAGTTACTTAATAACTTGTGACAAGTCTACCTTTAGGTTTTTTTTAGCCTCTTCACCGGGAATGTTAACCACCTGAAAAATCTGAGTATATGCATGGGGGCATAAATAATGTTCTATCCATGTTTTTACAACTTAAACCCATAAAATGTTTAAATGTAATGGCTTGGCCAAGAACCATTTCCTCATGCTTCCATTTTGAGATGGTCGTTTCTTGGAAAAAAAAAAAAAAACAACTATTTATTTTGCTTGAAAAGAAGACAGTCAGTGCCATACTTTCTGAAAGCTTGATTGCATGTATGTAATCTGCTGCAGGCAGTTTTAGGGAAATAGGGCAGGCTAATTCTGCATACAGTTTATGACAATGCTCAGAAGTATTTCCATTGGAATTATGCATTACTTGGACAACCTGGGAGTATCTTTTTCCGTACCTGCTTTACTTTAGAGGAACATTAGAAAACAAATGAGGGAATAATTCATGTCATTATCTGTTTCTTTGTTGCATTAATTTCACTTTGTGTCCTAGATTGAAAAGAGAAGGATAGCGCTAGTGTACCCTTGTACCAGTTAGACATCCATATTAACATAAAGGAAACTGCAAGAAGTTCAGTATTCCTGAGAAATCTTCCCTGTACTGTCAGTCATTGAATTAATGTACGAGCAGATTTTCTTAGACGTGACATTCACACTCACATAATCACAAGAATGTTCTAGGGCTGGGTTTTTAGCACTTTACCCTTCAACTTTGTTCCATTTGAAGCACCTCCCACGTGCTGTTTGCTTTCGTAGGTACGTATGATGGTGGTGAGGGTGGAAGAGCCTGATCTTTTCATGTTCTTTTTAAGACACACTGTATACCTTGATGGCACTAGTCCGAAGTTCGTCATAGTTCTAAGCCAGCTTAATAAAACCATTTTTTGAGACTCATTCCACTTGTTAAAATTCAATCCTTCATATGTAATGCAATCACACTGTGTACAATAAATCTTTCATGCAAAAGGTTCAGCTATGTTGCTGTTCTCATCTGCAGCAGTATTCTGTTTTAAAAAATCAGCATCCTTTTGAAGATGCTATATGAAACTCTAAAATAATTAATGTCTCTTAAATAATTAGGCTTTGGCAGAGTTGAAATTCTCCCAGTGACAGACAAATAACTTCATTTACACTATTAAAATGTATTTAATTACAGCAGTCAGCTGCACTGCCAAGCTATAAAAAGGTGTGTGAAAATGCTGTTTAGCTGTGTGGCCTATAGCATGTAACACTGGAAAATGGATTTGTACCTCAAAGAATTAAGCCTTCTTGCCTAAAGACACAGCTGCTAGGCATGCATTTTGCATGCCTCTGAGGGAGCGTACACCAGACCTGTCGATCCTCTGTTCCTTTCTTTACTAATGACTGCAGTACACAGCTTTCATAGAATAGAATCATCGAATAGATAGTGTTGGAAAGGACCTTAAGATCAACTAG
>NW_009945419.1:0-332 GCF_000696875.1 Nestor notabilis
TAGGGGCAATTCCTGGGAAGCACAAAGGCACGGTGCTGCCCCACATCTCCCACCCTGCCAGCACCCCTCATCCCACAGCGCCAAGCTGGCATTCAGAGCTGATCCCATCACATCCCTGAGGTCTGTGCAGGGGTGATGGCCACATCTGCACAGGGACATCACACCACAGCTCACCCAAGGAAGCCTCAGTGATGGGATGGAGGGGGGTGGCCCTGGTTGGGGACACCTGGGGTGGGCTGGGGACGATACCTGTTTGGAGCGGGGTGTTTGGATGGCTGCTCTTTGGGATTAGGGGCAATTCCTGGGAAGCACAAAGGCACGGTGCTGCGCCA
>NW_009945419.1:453-1007 GCF_000696875.1 Nestor notabilis
CACCCCGAGCCCATGTCCTGACCTCTGAGCCTCCAGAGCAGCAATAACCATCGCCAGGAGGCATCAGCATCGTTGTTGTGACAGCTCTGCCCTGAGCCCGGCCCGGTGTGATCCCACCATTCCCAGAATTACTGTACAGCAAAGCAAAGCACACTCTGATTGATCCAAGGGGAAATGCCCAGTGTGCTCCTGAACGTTCCTCCTGCCCCATGGCAAAGCCCTGGCCTCCAGTTCACCTTCTGACCTGCCCTTATTCCCTTCCTCTGCCTTTAAAACCATGTGACGGGAGGATTTGGCTTATTGTGCGTGGCTCCAGAAGGGAGGAGAAGGCGCTCAGAGGGCCCGGAGGTAATCGCTAGTGCAGCGTTCCTGCAGCTGTGGGACTGGATTAAGGCGTGTGTGTATCCCCGTCCTGTCCCAGGCCCCACTCTGCTGCTCCCCACATTTCCAACCCCATCCATGTGGGTCAGGGAGGTGGCTTCATAGGATCTCAGACTGGTTTGGGTTGAGGGGAACTTAAAGCTCCTCCAGCCCCAACCCCTGCCCCGGGCAGG
>NW_009945419.1:1370-1742 GCF_000696875.1 Nestor notabilis
CTTCGCGGCCTCCAGCAGCTCCACGTTTCTCTTGTGTTGTTTCTTTGCATGACCAGAGCAATCCCTGAGCTCTCCTCAGTATTCCTGCTCTGCCCCATCCACGGCCTGTGCTGCCCTTGCTCCAGGTCGGATGCAGGTCCTGTAACCGGTGGAACCTTCCCCGCACCCTCTCTCTGCCCCAGCCCCAGTCTGCACCAGTTGCGCTGCTGGGAAGATCTGTCACGGGAAGCCGGCAGCAGCTCACGGGGCCCGACGTGTGTGCTCCAGCTGCCAACATCTGCCCTGTCCCCCCCAGCACAGCGAGAGGAGGCACCAGCTGGAGCAGCCCGGCCACCATCGGGGGGTCAGGCAGGAATCCATCAGCTCCGGGGC
>NW_009945419.1:2126-2857 GCF_000696875.1 Nestor notabilis
ATCACATCCCACCCTATCCCATCCTTTTCCACCCATCCCACCACATCCTGTCCCATCCATCCCACCCTATCCCATTCCATCCTATCCCATCCCATCTCTGCCATCCCATCCTACCCCATTCCAGAGACAGAGCGCAGACCCTTGCAGGGTGCTCAGGGGAATGCACCCAGGGGTCACTCTATGGGTCTAACCCACCCCCCAAACTGGTGTCTCCATCTCCCAGTGCTGCAGGAGCCCCTGGCTGATGGGAACTGGTGTTCCACACTTGCAGATACCTGCTGGCAGGAATCACTTCTTTTGGAAAGCTTGTGCCAAATGCTTCCAAATGACTGCTCCAGAGCCAGGGGACCTGGTCACACACTGTGTCTCCGGTCACTCACCACATCCCTGGTCACCCATCACGTCCCCAGTCACCCAGCATCCCCCTCCACAGCCAGGATGGAGACCCCAGTCAGCACCAGTCCCACAGACCCCCTGCCCCAGTTCTGCTCCCCTCTGCTGGCGTTGCCCCTCATCACTTCAATGGCTCTGGAGGCGTTTTGGCTGCCTGGATGCAGGGATTTGGCTGTGGCATCACCCTGAGTCCCATCCCCAGCCTGAGTGGGTGCTGGGAGCAGCAGCGCGATGCTCCGGCACAGGAGAACAAGCGGATAACGGGGGATTAAGCACCCACGTGAGCGCGGTGTCACACACACACCCCACACACACACCCCCCCCGAGCCCCCGCCGTG
>NW_009945419.1:2989-3278 GCF_000696875.1 Nestor notabilis
AGACCCAGCCCCAGCTGACAGGACGGGGCTGCTCCTCATCTTCTGCCTCTCCCTGGGCACGAGGGGACACGTTTGGCTTGGGGACAATGGGCTCATCAGGAAAAAAGGGTGCTGTGAGCATGGGCTGTCTCAGAGCATAGACTGAATCATGGAATCATGGAATGGTTTGGGGTGAAGGGACCTTAAAGCTCCTCCAGCTCCAGCCCCTGCCCTGGGCAGGGACACCTTCCACTAGAGCAGGTTGCTCCAAGCCCCCGTGTCCAACCCGGCCCTGGACACTGCCAGGGGG
>NW_009945419.1:3486-3809 GCF_000696875.1 Nestor notabilis
CCCCTCCCCCAGCTGCCCCAGCCCAGCTCTCGCAGCCTGGCTCCAGAGGTTAAAGCCATCGTGTCCCCGATGTCGTGTGCTCAGACCATTGCTCCACAGTGGCCACAGACCGGCTCTGGGGGATGACACGGAGGGGAAGGGGTCACACACCGACACAGGGGTGAACCAGCGCTGGGGTGCCTGGTTCCTCCGGGCTCTCCACCCTTCCCAATGCAGCACAATAACCCCCTTCCCACCTCATCCCAACACACTCCGGTTGCTCCGGGTTTTATTTCCAGACAGAGGAATAACACATGGAGGCAGCAGCACCCCGGGGGGGGGCC
>NW_009945420.1:0-20678 GCF_000696875.1 Nestor notabilis
TCATCTGAGCTTTTGACTGGAGAGTACTGCTGGATTACTTTCAGCAAGTGTGGAATGTAGTTTTTTTGATTCATGTTAACCACTCCCCTTAATGTAACTACATTAAAAATGCATCAGTCCATGCTTGTAAATATCAATTTAAAATAGATATTTTTATGGATAATTTATATAACTGTTCAGATGTTCCAGGGGCAAAAAGCACATCATTTCCAGGATGCGATCTAAGTAGCTGAGAAATTATGCTGAAGTAGCATGAGACTTTATGCTCCTGCTGCAGTTCCTGTCTTAAAATGACATTAGAAGAATTGTTTTTGAGCTGCCGCATCTGCAGTGCAGCAAGGAAGGCTAGAGGTGAAAGGACAAAATCTATTACAGAAAAGAGTCTGGAAAAAAATGCAGATAAAGATGACCAGAGTTATGTGAACTGAAACATAATCAATAGACAATTGTTGAGCTATGTAGGGGTTAGATCCTAAAAGATTGCTCCTAAGAGACTTATGTATATAGCATATGGGAAAGTATATAAAGATGTCTGTATGCTGAAACAGAGATAAGAAAATGCTATATTCCTGTTCTGCCTTCTAAAACAGGACCAAAGAATTCTATCAGAAGGCTGAAGCTAGTGTACAATTTATTTAGGTTGCCTTGGTGTGAGGTTTTTTTCTGCTCTTAGGCATCTCTACTTTTGTATGGGGAAAGTATTTAAGGAAGTCTAATCAGATCAGTCATGAGGTTTTTTATGTGCTGTCTCCTCTAAAGTGGAGCTTCATTGCTGCAAATGCTAATGTTTTAAATACCATCTGAGCCCTCCAATCCATAAAAGAGCACACCAAGTCTAGGAGTTGTTTCAAACTATTCATGAATAAAGAAAACTGTGTTCAGTACATATGCTTGTTTCTTTTCTAAATAAAATCTGGGAAAATTTTATTAACTGAAGGTGTTGTGCAAAGTTGGAGTATTTGCACCTAACGTTGAAGTCGGCTGACATTAATTGCATGCATCTACTTTTTACTTCTCTATTTCTTGGTCTAAATAACGTTAAATAACACTTTCTTTAACAGTGAACTACCTCTTATGAAATAAAGAAATGGATGGGATGGATGAAACATCTAAAAGAATCCTAGAGCCATACCAGTACTTACTTCAACTGCCAGGCAAGTTTCTTTGTACTGTGTTGTTCTTAAATATCAAAAGTGTTTTCATAGCATGTATAAGCCAAGAAGTTTATCCATTCTTGATTTGTGGAGTGAAAAGTAATTAAAAGTAACACTTTTCAGTATTTGCTCTTTTCTTCCTCTTGCAGAACCACACATTTTGAGATTGCTACAATAGCTCTTGAGTCTGTTGCAGTGTAAGTAGTATTTTCAGTTACTCTGTTCTCTCTTCAGAGTAGCTGATTTCCTATGTTTTACAACTGGGAAGGGCAAATACTGAAGACTTGATCCCATTCTTAAAGAAAAAAGCATCATCAGCCTGAATTTATCAGCTTCCTATACTGGACTCAGTGGGTTGCGTTTATTTTTGTTTAAAGTGTGTGTTTCTTTGGTGTAACTTGTTCTGCTGGTATGTGTAGAGCCAGTTTTCAGCTGTCCCTGGATTGTGTGACTTGCCAGAGGATCAACCAGTCCTTGTGTGGTATCAGGTCACTAGAAACACATTTAGATTATTTTTTCAGTCTTGAATGGTGCATATTTTAGCAGAATTCAGGATGCAGTTTGATGAAGAACTACTGTGTGGATGTGCCTGTCAGAAGCCTCTTTGAACAGTCGGATTGCTTGTTGTGGCTTTTACTTGTGCACCTAATGTGTGAGGAAGGCTATACAAGCTGTCAAAGTGACTTTGTAAAAATAGTAGTGGAACTACCTTGTCATGGGGACTATTGCATGATTGCCTGCTGTCCAGCTTTTATTGCATACTGGTGGAGTTAAAGAAGATCCAAAATATGGTAACTATTAAGGAAAATAATTTGACCAAAATTATATCTGACCACGGTAGAAGATCTACCTTCTGGACAAGTAGTAAAATGAATCACAAGCACAGTACTATGTGGTTTTTGCACATCTGCAACAAGACCTCTATATCAGTAGGGTGGGTCCCAAGTCGTCATACCTGTATATAATTTCATTATTGATCTCTGCAAATACTCAGGATTGTTTTGTCTATGTTAGTGATTTTATTTGACTTAGCAGTTATCACTCCATGAGTTGAAAAATAAGAAAAGGACAGAATTTGGCAGTAACATGTCTTTTTAATGCCAGAAAGCTCATTTTCCATATCTTCACAGTATATTCCATTTGGGTATGTTGACCTTAGTTTTGCTAGAGAATTTGCTAGAGAATACCTTGAGAAATGAGCCTACAATGTTCTAGAGATCTTCCTAAGAGCTGGTCCTGAAGAAACCTACTTTCCTCCAACACCATCTTTAAGTGTACTTTTTGTTTGGTTAGATTATCTCATATAACCAGTGTATATTGTAACACCTCTGTATCTTTAGTTGCTAACTATTTTCTTAAGCTGTCGTAAGTACCAGCAAAAAAAGATTAGCTTCCTAGTAGGAAATATGCAACAACCAAAAAGTGCCCTCCGAAAAAGGCTTCCATAGGCAAAAGTGCTCGACCAATAGCTCTTCAGTCAGCTTTCACTTTAAATGATCCGTCTAGGATATACACTTAACCTTTCCACCTTGACTCCTATGGCTAAACTCCTGTACCTTGAGCGAGTTCAACCTTGATTGCTTTAAACTGATGGCTTATATAATGTTATACTTATTGATAGCGCAAGCATTTTATCCTGCTAGGGTATCATAAATTTGATTGTCTGCTTTAACATGATCTCTTCTTAGTTTACCTTGTGGAGAAAGTGAGGGATAAGATACACCTCTCTCTATGTAGAAATACCTGTATATCTGTGGAAAGATATGTACTGAGTGACAGGTGAAGCAGAGAGGGTTCACAGTCATATAGCTGGATGCTTACTGTTTTTGAAACACTGGCTTTGCCCAAAGTCAGCTATGCCTAGTATGGATCAGTAGGAACCAGTTACTTGTGTGGACCTTGGAATCAGTATGAGCACCAGTGCTTGGTGAAGGGGAGAAATTGGGCATATGTTAGCTGTTCGCAATTAGGGTGGAGCCCAAATGAGATGCCTGAGCTAATCTAACAAGCTTTTGCTGAAAGAGGCAGTTTCATTCCATCTTCTTTATGCTTCTGGCAGTGTACTCCTGCTTCTTAACTTGTGCCAGTTCTCAGCTTGCTAACTAAATGATCAGATAGTATCAATCACCTAACCTGTTAAAAACTTGCCTGGCTAATCTTTTCTTGTCTTGTTAGTGAGCTGGCTCAAGGGTGGGGAGAAGGAGCTGTTTCTGTGTTGGATCAGCTTGAGCCCTGAGGGGCTTTTGCAGAGAGTGTCAGATATGTACACTTATGACCCTACAGTAGTCCAGCTGCTTATCTTTTTATTCTAGTTTAAAGACCAAACTCTCCAAGCAATTTAGTAACCTATGAGAACTTGAATCAATTTAGATGCATATCAAACTCTGTTTACATAAAAGGGATTGTGTAACAATATTAAGGTTGGTTGGGGGAGGTGGTGGAAAGGTGCCTGCCAATGTCATCTGTAGTGTAAGAACACAGATTTTAATAACTGTTAAGGATTAATCCCTTAATGCAAGGAGTTGATTACTCTACTTAAATGTCTCTTCCTGGAGACATTCAAGGCCAGGCTGGATGTGGTGCTGGGCAACCTGCATCTAGATTAAGATGTCCCTGGTCGTTGCAGGGGAGTTGGACTAGATGACTTTCAAGATCAGTTCCAACCCAAACTACTCTAGGGTTAATGAAATAGGACTACTGATGGTAACAGTTTGGGGATGATACTTAAACTAAGCTTGTCTGTTTCTTTTGACTTCAGCAGCACTAGGACAGAGAAGCTTAAGGTGGTGGGGTTTTTTTGTTTGTTTGTGATTTTTGTTTTTTACTGTGTTGCTATTTTAACTGCTAGTATGGTAATTATTGTTTATCCCTTCACTAGCAGAAATTATTGCTTGGGAGAACACACATTCTATAACAGCAGCTTCTCTTGTAAAATCTCATTGTAGTAGAGCATTGCCATACTAGTTTATAGCGGTGTTCTACTTAATCTAGTATTGTGTCCTTTACCTAAACAAAGCACAATAAACAGGATTAATTTTCACAAATACTGGTGTGGTTTGTCTGAAGGTGGCCTGATTCACACATATGATAAATCTTTTATCTTGAAGTGGCTGAATTAACACCAGTAGCTGTTTTTGCAGCATTAAGGAGTATATGAAATTTCAGTTGCAGTGAAACTGATATGGTCAACATCTTGCTACTGAAAGGGGTAGGCTCTGATCCTATTCATAACTGTACATTGTACATCTTCCCTTTCATGTCCCTCTGGTCTTGGCTGCAGTCTTTCCTAGGCTTGTTCAGTAAGCTAAACAATAAAGACTGGCTTTTATTTTTAGATTTTTCTGCTGGTCTGTTGAACTTGACCAGCTTGGAGAAGGAGTTGAGCACCAGAAGGCATGATCTCTGCCAGTGGCACAACCACACTTGGCACATCAGAGGCTTCAACTTGGGCAAATTTCCTGAGGGAGGCTGTAGGTCTCCAATATCTGAGCTGCAGAGACGCCTGAGAGCACCCACTGGGCCAGAAGAAAGTGATGTCCCTGCCCCTAAAAGGTGTGTGCAGTGGTGGAAAATGTGTCACAAAGCAAGGGAGCAGTGGAAGAGGGTCAGCAGGCTGCACAGCATCAGAAATAGCAAAAACAGTGAGACCCTGCAGGTTCAAGACCCTGAAACATCCAGGTATATTGAAGGAGGGGCAGGAACAGTCTATGCATGTCGCATTGTGAAATGGATACTCTCACAATGGTGAAAACTCAGAGCTGATGGCTTCTGGCACCAGGAGGAAGATTCCTGTTCCTCAAGCAGATGTGCAATTGCCAAATAGGTTTAGCGCACTGAAAGAAGACACAAAGATGGGATCTTTAGATGCAACAAAGCATTAGACCAGCACCTGGGCAGCAGCAAGTGATAGTAGGGGGGGAGACTGTCTCCTGCAGGGGACAGAGCTTCTGTCTTGGGGACATTTGCTGTTTCTGGATAGCTCTGATCAGGGATGCTATAAAGGAACTGCCAAGGTGTGTTTCACCCTCAGACTACTTTTCTCTGCAGCTTTTCCACTTGAGCACTAATGGATATAGCAAGAGGATGCCTGGAGCTTATCAGGCATCACCATGTGGCTTTTGGAATGAGGGCCAAGGGCACAGGAAGCTCCATGACCCTCAAACCCTGTTTCCCTCACCATCAAGAGGAACAAACAGGTCCTGCATATCAACAGGTGATTAGTTGAGTTTTATGACCATGGGACTCCCTCTGTAGGTCAAGGACTACTAGGAGGAGATAGCATCCACCTACCCAAGTCAAGGCAAAAGTCTCTGCAAACAGTCTGAGCAACCTGGTGAGAAGGGACTTAAACTAAAAATTACAGTATAGGGGAACGACTACACACAGGCAAGTAAGGAAATGGTGAACTTCCAAACAAAAGGCTGTAAGCTGATGGAGACAAAAGAGACATCTTGTAATCAACAGAGCACAGCTGAAGGCGGCTCATCTTAGGTGTATGCATGCAAACAAGGAAGTATGAACAGGACAACGTGATGGGAGAAGCTCTCACTTTTTTTCCAGGGAATGTGCAGGATTGGGTGCCTCTCTGAAGTGTCTATACACAAATGCATGGGGAATAAACAGGAGGAATTGGAGGTCTGTATGCAGTTACAGGGCTACAGGTTTTTTGGGGTATCTGATGTGGGACAGCTTGCACAGCTGGAGTGCTGCAATGCCTAGAAAAGCAATCTGGGGTAACCAGGGCTGGGAATTGCTTTTTATGTGAAAGGGCAACTGAATTGCATGGAGCTTAACCTTCAGGTGATAAGCCTGTTGACAGCTTGTGTTTTAAGATTAGAGGGCAGATCAATAGGGAGACACTATAGTGAGTCTTTGATACAGATTACCTGAGCAGGAAGAAGTAGATGAGGCCTTCAGACAACGGGAAGAGTCCTCATATTTACAGGCGCAGGTCCTCATGAGAGACTTCAGCTACCTCAGTATCTTGCAGAAGCAGCAACCAGCAAGGCACAGGCAATCCAGGAGGATTCTGGAATGTATCAATGACCACTGCTGACACTGGTGATCAAGGAGCTGATGGAGTAAGGCTTTGTGCTGCATTTCACGCTTAGAAACAAGGAAGAATTGGTTAGGACTTGAAGTCTGGAGGCAACCTTAGCTGCAGTGAACATGGGATGGTGGCATTCGGGATCCTGAGGAGAAGGAACAAGGCAAAAATCAGGATCACAACCCTGGACTGTTTAACCCTATTTTGAATAGGGGAGTTAAGCTAGACAATTCTACAGTGACCTTAAATCTGTCACAAGTGGCTGCCCAGGTTTAGAAATGTATATGCTTGCTCTCTTTGCTTGTCTTCCTGCAGTTCACTTATTCTGGCTGTGGTGGTTTTGTAGCTGTGTGAGGAGGTCTGCTTGGGGAATTTATCCATTTAGCGTTAATCCATTAGAGGACAGAGGTAAATGTGAAAATGTACAAGATAGCTGAGGTAGTAGTTTGCTTCCTCTAGAAGGGCAGTACCCCCTTCCTTCTGTCTCAGCATCTGCTGCTTACCCTGTACTAACTCTAGGAGATCCATTTCATAAGCTGACTCAGTACCTAAAGCTGGCAGAAAGCTACCTTAGCAAAAAGGAGTTTTTTACTGGTATAGTAAGTTGAATTAGCTTGGTGAGGCTCTAATGAGGGATAGGTTAATAGTCCCTCTGCTCTTTCCCATGCTGTCATAGCCCTTTTATGTACCCTCACTATCAAGTGGGGTGCTGCCCTAAGGACATAATTTGTGGTCACTTCAATGCAGCAAGAGTGAAGAAATACTAATCAGGAGCACGTCCAGAGCTGGAAGTCTGTGGGTTTTGGATCTGTACCCTGTCACAAGAACAATTGTGTATATAGAGAGTAAGTTAGGCTGACTTTTCTTTCTTATAGAAGCACCTCCGCTATCTGAAGAGGTGGGAGGGATTATCTTCAGTACAACATCTTTAACTTGATTTTTGTTTCAAAGATAAGGGGTTTATAATCTTATCTGTAGAAGGAATTTCATCAGAGTGAATCAGTTACATTCTGATTGATTCCCCTCCCCCCGCTCACCTTTTCCACCTAGCATTTCTAATAAGAAAAGCTTTCTATAGTTACTGTTTGATTTAGGTAATATTGGACTTTTAAGCAGATTAAACCAAATGCATTTAGCATAACTTTAATAAAAGCTTGATGCAGTTATGTCTATTATTATAGTTCTATACAGTAGCTAGAGTGTCTAATTTTAGAAGTTAGACCTCTATATTCTTCAGTTTCACAATAGCCTGCCTGAAATAAATAACAGAGCAGTGACACATGACAGCAAAGAAATGGGGTAATTCTGCCAGTGTTAAGTTTTACTCCTTTTAATTTTGTCCTAGTGTCCTTGGATTGTTGCCCTGTCTAGTCTGCGGAGAGGAAAGGTCTGGCAAGGAATGGAGGCTTCTGCATTTAGCCTTTTGAGACCAGAAACCAAAACCATTCTATGAATAAAGAAGCACCTTTTTGTTACTCTTTTCTAACAGAAACCAGAAGATGGTGGTGACAGGAAACAGTGGAAATGTTTGAGAATTGAGACAAAAATTGAACCCCTCTGAGCCAGGGAGTAAAAGCCCAAACCACAAAGCTACTGCTTACCTGGTGGTGACTTAATTAGAAATGGAAATATCCTCAGTCCAATTTCTTTATGGTATATCACTGCAAGTGAATCTCTACCCATTTTTATTATTCTGTTCTGTATGTGCTGGTCACACAGCAGTAGAGAAGCCTTGGAGAGAGACTGAACTGTTGAAATTTCTTCAGTGCTATGGGCAAGATGGCATCATCGACATGAGGACTAATATTGTAGAATCCTTAACTGGCGTCAGTAGATCTTGAGACGAGTAATATGGAACCCACTGTCTAGGTTGCACTGCTTGGAAATTTAAAGCTTTTATTCCAGATGCCTTGTTGATGTGAACTACATATGCAGAGCTGTTTGTCTTGCAGTTGTTTGAAGATCTTAGGTATAGCTGAGTTTCCCAAAGTTCAGAGCAGCATTGTCTCCATGTGGGTAGGAGGTGACTTTATTTCGTATTGATCATCAATCAGTACATGACTCCTAACAATTTATTAAAGAAAGCTGGCATCAATGGGTTAACTTCTATTAAAATTAACTCATGTAAAATGTATCTGGATTGAACAGTAATTCTTATTTTAATACTGAACTTTGACTTTTGATCTTGTCTTTCATTCCTATGAAATGGAGTGAATGCTTGGCTCCACCAAACAACGTTTAGCCAAAGCAGAACAAATCCTATTATTTTTAGGTAGATTTCTTGGGTGTAAGATAAATACATGAATTATTGGAAAGTTCTGTTCAAGGTGTTCTGTTCAGATTTTTTTTTTAGAGTTATCTATCAAATATCACTTTTGTGCTTCACAAATTGTCAGTAGCAAGTGAAGAATACTACAGGAGAAAGACCCAAAAATGGAGATGAATAAATTTTCAACAAATATCCATATCTTTGACTAATAATGAATCATAACTGAAACTTCTTAATCTGTTACACACACAAAACCAACATGCCTAGCAAACTAGGGTTTACTTTCAGAAGTAGTAAGTTGATCTGTACATGTTAACAACATAGTCAGGATCACTTACTAACTAAACTGCCAAAACTAAATATAGTAACTGTAAATGTGTGCTTCTTATATTACTGTGAAATGTTAAAACACTGATATAATTGATGTTTATACAATGAGGAAACAAGCTACCCACTATGATGTGTTTTCTGTTGTCGGGTGATCACACCAATCGATTTACTGGTCTCACATCAGCTATAGGTGTTAAGACAAACTGCTGTCCCTAATAATGAACTTCATGTGCTTTTTATAAATGCCTGTAATATTTTTATTGTAGGTAAGCAAGTGAGAACCAAACTGTCACAGGCCTTTAATCACTGGCTGAATGTTCCAGAAGATAAAATACAGGTACTGACTAATTACTTTAAAGGGCTATTAATCTTTCTTCCAAGACTACTGATAACAGATGATTCTCTTACATAGCGTAAATGATCAGCAGTCTTAAATGTACTAATTTCTGAATACATTAAATAAGCTTTCGGGAAAACAACTTCAGTGCAAAGCTTTGACTGATGTAACACTAAAGAAAATGACTTCCATGGCTTCTCCCATGTAGAATAGTTACTTAGTTCCAAGTGTACTCAACCTTTTAAGTTGTAGATAAGCAGTTACCATTGTTACCTACTTAATTATTAACACTGAGTTTTCAGTGACTTATGAAAGAAACTAGACAGTTACCTTATAAACTACACAAATATAATGGTTGGAAAAAAAATCTTATGGTTTTGATACAAAAATTTCAAAATCAGAAATGAACTTTATAAAGCACTATTTATTCTGGACCTGAAACTGTGGGCTTCTTATTCAGTTCAGAGTCCTTACTCGAACAAGAAGCTTTAAACTAGGAATTTCTGTTGGACAGAGCTATGTTAGATGTATGGCTGTGTATTTATACACTGTGACTTGTCAAATGAAAACTTATCTTGGTTAGACTACAATTTTGCGAACTGCATCTAGAGATTGCAAAATATTCTGTGTCCAAGACAATGTAAGGCATTAAAATAACCAGTTATGGGTTTTGACATTTAGCAAGCTGGTCCCTAGTAAGTTTTGTTAATTGTTGGCAGAAGTACCTTGGAAGTTGTGAAGGAGTCTTCTTTCATGTGGCTTAAGAGTGACACTTAGTAGTTCTCAAATAGCAAAATGGTCTAAGTGATATAAACAAAGGAAGATGCTGCATTCATCATCTTGTAACTCTTCTATATTTCAACCTGTCTCTATAACTTTTTAGATAGATTTATTCTGGCTTCTAGCGAGACACATCCTATGCTTTCCGCTCAGCTACATATCTAAATAAAACGTATTATATAGCAACCTATGTATTGTATGCATAGGTTTAGTCTAATATGGCAGATGAGAATTCAAACTGGAAGAAGCCTCTGGGAGCTATCTAGGACAACCCCCTGCTTAAAGCAGGTCTTGGTCCCTAGCTACTTAAGTTTTCTGGGAGCCTTGCTGAGTTTTGAAAATGTGAGAATGTAGACTCTGCAGCCTTAGGGCCTGTCTTCCCATGACAACTAACTTTTCCATTATGTCCAACTGGGATTCCTTATGCTGCAGTTTGACTGTTGCCTCTTGTCTTCTTGCTGAGCACCCATGACATTATGGATCCGTCTTCTTTCATGTACTGTAGTAAACTAAAGCAGCAGTGCCTCTGTATGAACAGAAGTTACCAGTTACACCTGTCACATTCAAACTGACAATCATATAACCATTACTAAAAACTTAGACCACTTGTTCTGGTTATCTTTATGAAGATTACTGATGTTTTAATGTTTCCTTTACCACATAAGCTATTTGTGAGGGAACTTGATAGTCTTTGGGTCATTCGAGGACAAAAACAAGGCCCTGTCATCTTCAGTCTGCAATTATTATTGCTATTGTGCATACTTGTACCAATTTTAATAACTTTAGGTTGTTGAAGTCTGAAGGACCACTTCTAGTCATCTTTTTGACATCTCTTGTAATCTTCTTAAGACGTCCTAGGTGTCTAGCAGCCTGATTCCCTCCTAGCTATTTGTACTTCTTTTATTAAAATCTGAATTCTTGCACTCGTTATGGGACTTTTTTACACCTTAGATCATTTGTCTTCATGTAGTTTTAGATGATACAGTTGAGGCTACTGTTCCTTGGTAGTTGATTTTACTAATGGCTGCCACCATTTCACTTTTTTCCCAGGCAAGTGGTCTTTTCTCTCTCACTTCCCTACTTACTGCATCTCTAGTACCCATCTGATGCTGCACTGAGACGCTTCAGCTTGCTGAGCTAGAGAACACTGGGTTTGTCAGATGAACTTTCTTCTAAAAAGGCACTGAAATGGCCTAGTACAGGGCCAAGCAAACTTTAAAGCTATTGCAAGAAGGGAGATAGAAATCTGTGTGTCAGAGTGATAGTGCAGCAGCTACTGATTGGATAGGCTTAGGTTATAAGAAGGCCTAAGACTCTGTGCTTGTTTTTCAGCTTTCGTTATGAAGAGCAGTCCTTTCATTTCCTCAGGCTGCTTCCTGATGTCTTCTAAAATAAGCTTCCCCGCCCCCCGCTGTCTGAACTTTTTTGGTCCGTACTTTCAACTCTGAAGCATTTTTGACATTGTCTTTTAAGTTCACAAGATCACTTAATTCAAGCACTCAGTCATGAAGCACTGTTTCAATTAAACCTTAAATGTCTAGAAGCTGCAAAAGTTCATCAAACTGACAGTATTGTGAAATAGGTTAGTAAGAGAAATTCTGAAATAGGCTTATCTGAGGAACTTGCAGAAAACAGGGAGACTTGAGACTTCCCTGATGTTACTGAGAATGACATAATGGACTAAAAGAACATTCAGACAAATAAAATAGGTATGCAAAGTTGCTTTCAGTAAGTATTCTATCCTCTAATTTAAAGTCAGTGGACAGCAACATAACTTCGCAGGTCAAAGTGAGGCTTACTTCTAACTGGTAGATGAGTCATTAGTGTTTCTTAAGTAGGTTGTTCTTGGATTTATATCTTGGACAAACAATTGGATTGCTGGGGTTTGGGTTTTAGTCTCTGGGATGCTGGTCACTGAATACTAGGTGGCTTGCTGCTCAAGAAGATGCTTGCAGTGAAGTTCTTCCTACAGCACCCAGCAAATAGTACCATACTAGGTACTTGCCAGTATTTAATGGTGGCCTTAATATTTTTTTAGAAGCAGATTTCTTTGATGAATATTGACTGAGGGCAATGTTTGTAGCTAGCAAATGTAATTGGTTCATTAGCTTTAAAACCATATCTTAATGTGTTTTGCAGTGAGTTTATACAGCATGCAGTTTTACATGCTTAAATTTATTTCCATGTAAGCAGATGCTGAATATAGCTGTTATCTGCATAACAGCTGTGTAATAAGAACTGTATATAGTAAATAATTAACTGTTAATAACAGCATATAGTTAATTAAGAGTTAAAGCTCTTAATTTCTGGTTCAATTGTCCTGTTTTGGAATTAAGGTTCACTTTTAGTCAAAAGTAATCAGCTACAAACTTGATGTTCTGAACAGTTTATTGTGTACCTCAGGTGATACATGATATTTTTCCACCTAGTAACACGCAGTAAGTCTTTAGGAAGCTTCCCAAAAAGTTGTAGCTGTTGTCTTTCTGTCAAGAATTTTCCAAATGATATGTTTCAGAGAGAATAGTCTGTCTTTTAAGAACTCAGTACTGAAGATAACTGCACAAAGTATGGGGAAAGAAAGACAAACTCTCTCCATTTATTAAAGCAAGGTTTACAAGACAAATATGAATGATACCCAACACTTGTAAGAACTGACTTTGGAGATCTCAAGTTAGTGCACCTAAACTTGTCACAACATTGTGTTGCTTTTCCTCTATTCATGTTTCCAGTAACAGTTACTGCATGACTCCTAGACAATGGCATATTTTAGAACTGTAGCAACAATGAAGAGGAGCATGCAAATGGAAACATTTCGTGGAGTAAGTTCACTTTGAATCTGAAAACGTTACACAAAAGACAGACCACAAGATCCAGGACTTACAGCAAACTGGCTCGTAAATCTGTATTAATGGTAGAAGCAAGTGGACTAAAGGGGAGCTTCAGTGATAGAGAATACCATTCTTCAATACCTTATCCATTTTAAAAAGGGTTTTGCAAAACTGCAGGTTAAATTACAGTGGGAGACTTAGTAATTTTCTCTTCTTGTAACAGGTAATCATTGAAGTGACAGAGATGTTGCACAATGCAAGCCTACTTGTGGATGATATTGAAGATAACTCAAAGCTGCGACGGGGCTTTCCAGTGGCACACAGTATCTATGGAATACCATCTGTAATCAACTGTGCTAATTATGTGTATTTCCTTGGTTTAGAGAAAGTTTTAACCCTTGATCATCCAGATGCTGTTAAAGTTTTTACTCGTCAACTTCTGGAACTCCATAAAGGTCAAGGCTTGGATATTTACTGGAGGGATACTTACACCTGTCCTACGGAAGCTGAGTATAAAGCTATGGTACTGCAAAAGACAGGTGGTCTCTTTGGATTAGCTGTAGGCCTCATGCAGCTGTTCTCAAATTATAAAAAAGACTTAAAGCCACTACTTAACACACTTGGTCTCTTCTTCCAAATAAGAGATGACTATGCCAACTTGCACTCCAAAGAATATAGTGAGAACAAAAGTTTTTGTGAAGACTTAACTGAGGGCAAGTTCTCATTCCCAACCATTCATGCCATTTGGTCAAGACCTGAAAGTACTCAGGTGCAAAACATTTTACGTCAGAGGACAGAGAACATAGATATAAAAAAATACTGTGTACATTACCTTGAAAATGTGGGTTCCTTTGAGTACACTCGGAATACATTGAAAGAGCTTGAATCTGAAGCCTATAAACAAATTGAATCACTTGGGGGGAACCCCAAGCTTGTAGCACTAGTTGAACAGCTGAGCAAAATGTTCAAAGAATCTGAAAATTAAAATACTTCTGAGGGTAGATAAGAACTTTTTAAAAAGGGAAAATAACCAGACTGTGAGAGGTGTGATGATCAGTCTAGTTTAAAACCCTTGTGTAGTCACATTACAGAAATTACTGTTAAAAGCAATTTGTCACTGAGTATTGAAATATTTACCCTATTATCTGTACCATCTTAACTGTAACTGCTTGCAGATGGCCTTTTTAAAGAGGATGTACTAGAACTGAAACAAGTTTTGACTCTAAATGTGATCATGTTTACACAATCATCGGCATTATTTCAGGCCTAAAACTCTCATATCTTTAAGCAGGCTACTGTAGATTTCTGGCTGAAATTGTGTTAAATTAAATCAGATTTTCCTGAGTGTCTTGTGCATTTTCAAACAATGCTCTAGTAAAACAAAACGTATGATGTTAAATAACAAGATACTTCCAACCACAGTGCACATAAAACTGTTGTGTGACATTTCTAAGTTAGACTTGTGAAGATCAGATGGATCAGCTGGTGAAGTAAATAGCCTATCTAGCTTCTGGGGATATTTTCAGGGGAGTGTGAATTATGAAAGATAGTATTTTATATGCAAATAAGACTAATGTTTAGTCTGAAAATGTAGCTTTATAAAGTTTTCTAAGTACCTTAAAGAAAAGATTCCATCACATCAGCAAAGCGTAAATTTGCTGCTGATTCAAGCTCTGCGGTGAATAATTTTGATTGCCTGGTTTTAGATTTCTAAACTGTCAAGTATTTTGTAGCTAGGAATTCAAATCTATGCATTGGAGCTCATATATGTAACTGTAAATAGCAACATCATAAGCTGCTACTAGAAATGGAATGGGATTCACACCAGGTCACTTCAGAACACTGTAATAGGTATAGGTCTCATTAATCTCTGCTTATAATTGAGGAGGGATTCTCCAGGAGCTAATTCATTCATGTCCCGAATTCCTATTTAGAGGCATGTTATAGGTCTCTCTGAAGAGACAAGTTCTGTGATTTTTTGCTAAAACAAAGTACAGCATCTTGTTCTACATGCTATAATACCACTTCAGTTTTGTTAATGGCTTAAATAGTACTTTAAAATTATGTACACAGACACAGCAAAATGGAACTGGAACTGAGAGCAAGATTTGGGGGAAAGGCCAGTAAGTGATAAAACCCTTTGCTTATCTATATATAAAGACATACATATAAAGGTGAACGAAATGTAAGCAGAGATGTTTGTCTCTTCTTGGCTGGGATGGCTTTAATCATGTTTAGTTCCCTTAGTCTTCACAGCTGCATAAAGCTTTGCTTTGGTGAAGGGAGGTAATGGTTTGGATCAAAGGTAGGACTGATGCTGTCAGCAGTGGTGTTGGCTCAAGCATACTCTCAAAAGAAATGGCCAGAGGTGCTTGGCTTCTGACAGCTGAAGGATAGTTTTACACAGGTGTTCATTTATTGTTCTGGGAAAGCAGGGAGAGTTGAAGTCTCAGCCCACTGAGAAGACTAACTGAAGGAGGTTGCTGTAATGTCTTCACTGGGCAGCCTTAAGATGCTTCTGAAAGTGATAAAGCATGAAAAAATTCAGGATGACTGCTTTTAGTCAGAGACATTATGTAGTTATGGATGATGGCCTATCCCTTTTATCTGCATACTGAGGAGGAATCTTTGCTCTGTTATAAGGCACAGAATAATAAATAGCCTTTTCACTCAATGGCCCTAGTTGCCAGGCCTGAATGGCTGAAAGATGATGAAAGGTGTCTTCAATGTTAATGTCAGTGAATTGTAATTCCTTTTTCATGACTTGCAGTGCTCCATAGTAAGTCTGTAAATCTGTTTTATGAGAAAATACTATCTGCAGCAAAGTACAGCATTTATGTTGTGCTATGTCTTGGGAGTTTTTAAGCACTGTTGAACGGGGGACGGTGGGGGAGAGAACTGGAAATACTACTGCTGTCAGAGAATCTCCTAGTCTTACTGTAAAAGATAGCCTTGTGCTTGTTGGGATGTTGTAACTGACACTGCGAAGTGCACTTAGTGCCATTTCATGCCTGCTCAGTTGCTGGATGTAAATAACTTGGTGTAATCAAACTTTCCCAATGAGGTAGCTTTTCTTATTTTTGTATAAAACTTCTCTACCATCTGAGACTTCTGCTATGTGGTTGCTTTGGTTCATTCTGGCAGCTCACCCCAGTATTTATTCTAATACCATATCTTGTGAAACATGCCTACATTAATTTAGGATTAAGTATGTTGGAAGTTTTCCAGCTGTAGGCCCTTTAAACCAGAAGTAGCTAAGAAGGGAAAAGTACCTTGGGAAAAGAAAGCTGGACCAGCAAGAAACCATGCATCTTACTCTTCTGCCTTCAAGGCTTTTGATACCATATTCAAAGCATATCCTGAAGGTGTGTCTTAAAAGGCCCAGAAGCAGAGTATTGTTGCTTTTCCCTTTGGTTAAGATGAACTGAGGCCTCTGAGTTTTGTGGGGCTTTTTGTTTTGTGGATTTTGGTTTGTTTTTTATGTATTCAAGAGTTGGAGAAGGCTGGGATCTTTCCCCTTCCTCTATTAAGCAGGCAGAGCATCTTTAAGTATTAAGCATTGGCAGTGATGATGCTCCATAGTCAAGACAGACTTTATATTTGGTGCCATAAGATGAGACTATACGTCCTCATCAGTATTCTCTGGTACAAGCTCCTGGTGTTAAGCAATGGTAGGAAAAACCACTTCCTTAAAGCAGCATGAGAGTTCTGTGGCTGCAGAATTAGCTTAGTTGTGTAAGTGCAGTTCTCTGTTGCTATGCCTCCCATAACACAGAGGAAGGTGTTTTCCTGATCTTCACAAGAAATGCATTGCTCTGGAATGGAAATCTGAGTTGCAAGTGGAAACAGCCATGGGGAAACAAAAAGGGCTGTTGGTTTCAGTGTCAGTCCTTTTGAGCCAGAACTGTTCCCCTTATTATCTTCCTGCAATTGCCAACAAGATTTACTTTGGTCAGGTAGCAGTGCATTTCTTGGGGGGTTAGCTCTTGCAGTGCATATAAAGAGAAAAGCATTTCCCCTTACCTGGGTCTGTTCTGTGATTGTGTGCTTGCTTGGATGTGAATGAATGGTGCGTATAAATGAATGCTGTCACCTGAGGGGCCAGCCATTGGATGGTACATGGGTCTCTGCTGCTTCAAAGGCTGATGTTATCCCCATCAATTATAGTGAAAATGGCATCATTTCAGAACCTTATTTAGGAGGGAGATAACTTGTCTTCCACCTCTGCCTTTGAGCTCAGGCTGTTCTGGTACCACTGTCCTGGCTTCAGGACAACATTGTATGTATCATCCAGCTGTGATACAAACAGCCTAAAAATGTTAATGGCAGTGGGAAAGTTGCTGCTGGTTATTTCTTTTTGCTTTCAACTTTATGGTGGATTTTGCTAGCTATTAAATATGTAAATGCCTCCATGTGCTACAGAAGTTTCCTAAATTAATAGCTTCTTTCCTCAGTTACTGTTAAAATGCCAATATGGTATATAAACACAGGATTTGTGCTTCGTTTGGGTTTTTGGATGGTTTTTTTTGGTTGTGTTTTGTTTTGGTTGGTTGGTTTTGTACATTCTTATCTAAAACTGGTTTGAACTCTGATATATCTTTAACACTGAATTGGACCAGGCTTTTATTCATGTGCAAGAGCAATATAGGTATCTGTTGGTGCTTTTTTTTCTGTCTTAATCTTACCATTTTACATTGCAGGTTTGATATTTATTATGTTCTTTGTATTATTTGCTCAGTACTTTCATTGTTATTCTTCTCAGCTATATTTCTATTCTGCTACTAATACCATAGCACACACAATTCCATCAAACTCATTTTTGATCCTGGACAAACAAAATAGTCTGGGTTTGCTTTTGAAATGTTAAATCTTGGCTCATCATATGCCTTCACAAAGGTAATCCAAGATTTTCTGCAGTCCTGAAATGCCTGAAACTTTTTTCCCAAGAAACAAAGCCTGTAACGTATTTTTTTTTTTTTTTATTGCTTAAATTATTTTTGTCTCCTGCAGCTGGAGCTCCTTTCCCTCTCCTGGACATTTGCTTTCAACACCTATTTTGCTTTGGTGGTAATGCTCATTAGGCTTTTTTGTGAAAGAACTTAACTTTTCTCCCCCAGGGCTAGTGAGTTAACTTTTGTCTGGATTAATGAATTATCCCACTCAGCAAGAGCCTGATGAATGTCAGAGCTGGCAGGTGGACAGAGGCAAAAACAGAGCCGGAGAAAGGATCTGAGAGAATGAGAAAACCAATTTTAGGCTCCTGAGGCTGTCTCATGTAATTTCACATCATTTTACAGCATCTCCTTTACTTCATTAGGAAAGGTTAAAGAGGTGGTTAGTTTCTGAACTTCCCTTCTTCCTTTCTAAATAGAATGTAAGAGGTATTAAAGAGAAATATTATTTATTCTGATATTTGTATAACTTGCATATATAATTTTAAAGTTTTTATTAAAAGTACAGATAAAACAAAGTACATTGTTTCATTACTGTATTTTTATTTCTCTAACGGTTTTTCTATTCTTGAAGTCAGGGATATGTAATCTGCTGTGTGCCTACTTGATTTGTTACCTCACAGTAACATCCTTTCTGAATAACTTTTATCATAGCTGAGCACTAGTGTTCACCTTTTCTGCAGCTTTTTTTTTTATTAATTTAGATGGCACCCTTGTAAAGATGCAGGATAAACCACGTGAATCCTGATAGCACTGCTCACCTGTGTGCCCTACAGAACAGGTAAGTTCCCACTTAACCCACTGAAAAGGTATTTACTGAGCATCTCTCTTTCCTGCAGTGTAGAGAACCATGGGGGATACCCCAGGAAGGCCTAATGTGACACTTCCAGGGAGAGCACTGCAAAACCTGACATGAATTTGTGTGGAAGACTAGTCCTGATGTGACAGAAAATAATAGATAATTTTTTTGCAGTTGAACTCCATGAAAACACTAGCTATGCTGTTGGTATATGAATTGTATGCTGTCAGTAAGCAGTTGCATCTTTTCTTGATCACTGTTGATTATTTTCACTCCCTTCATGATGTTTCAGTTGCTATTTCTGAAGCATATGGTGTAAGTTTCTTAATCACTCAGTAAAGGAATTAATGAAGCCTGTAAAAAGGAGAAGTAGCAAATACATACATTTTTCATTATGCGGTTTTGAAATACATGTAAATGGGCCTGTTCTCTTGCTGTAATCTGGTATGTTACTCTGCAGTGAACTTGTCTCAGCTGAGGGAGGCGTAACAACTTTTCATTCATTTCAGTTATTAAAATTGGGCTGACACCAAGGCCATAGGAATAAATTAAAAGGGGAAAAATAAAAGTATGTTGCAAGGAAAAAACACAAAGTTCTTTAAAAATGGAATTTCAGGTAATTGTAGAGTTAATACATGAAGGATAGAACTTGCTCCTACGGTTTTCCTGTGGCTTTAACTGAAGAACATCATTCTCTTCTTTTTGGGGGTGGGATGAGGTGCACGGGTCAAAGTAAAAGCCCTATGGCAGAACTGTCTTTCCCAGAAATGTAAAAACTGTACTATAAACCTTATCTCATATTTTACACCAACCAAAATGAATGTTCAATAAATTCTGAAATTAAATCCTTACTAATGTACTTATAAAATGCAGAAGTTGCAGTTCTAAGTAACAAGGTGTAAATGTTGAATTGGTCTAGTTTATTTTACTGGCATTGCAACTGTCCTGTTTCTTGTCAAGTACATTGGGTGAACTGTAGCTGTTGATTGTAGTGCTAAAACAGAAGAAAAGGAAATGCAAAGAAACCAAATAAAAAGTAAGTTATGCTATTCTCATTATCATTTTACAAGTACTAAATACATAAATTCAAAAACATGCAGGTAGAGCATGAGAATGGCTGAATTACATATCAAACATGTGCTGGGGTCAGAAAGATAGTGAAAAGCATTTTTTTTGTTTTCAACGACTTTCCTGACATGTAGTTGAACAATGTGGAGCATGCTCTCGGGTTTGTGTTCAGCAACAGTGGATGAGTCAGGGAGAGCAAAAAAGCTTACTCCATTGTGTCTGCTGTCATACCACTATTTGATAAGCTTCAGCATCATTCAGAACTGGAACAGATCGTTCAAAGGGTGCCCTCTGCGGGAGATGAATGGGCTTGGGAAGTGGGATGAGCAGCAACAGCGCCAACGACGTGGAAGAAGGACTAGGGTATCTATTTTTTCCCCAGGGACATTAGTTGGCCTAAGAAAACACACTACCTTGGGCAAAGGTAGATCAAGATAAAGGCACAGAGATCTTCCCTGGAATGCCCCCTTGGGAGCAACTGGCCCTCAAAGCCTATTGCTTGAAGAAGCAAGGCATCACCATGCTGAAGAAGGTACATATTATCCAGATTACTTTGACTGGAATATACTAGTGTTACAAAGCACCCATACTTGATTCCTGTAGTTGGTGTCACAGAATCAGATCAAAGTGTACTAACATACTGGTTGCCAAAACAGTGTAAAGAATTATTTCATGCACTAGAAGCAGAGGTGCAACACTGAAATAGCTTCTTGATTCTGTACTATCGTCATTGTGGTCCAAAAGTTCAAATTATATTGTTTGAATTGAGTTGTTAGGAGACTTTGAACTATGAAGCACATCAGAAATGAACAAATGTGGAAAATGCCAACTGTTCCTCAGCACTTGCTACTTAAAGGATATAGTCAAGTCTTCTAGTTTTTACTGTTAATCTACACACATTGGACACCTCCTCAGTCAGTGCCCCTGCTCTTAAATGTGGCCTTGCTGCCTTAGCTCAACACACAGCTTGCTTGTAGGCAGAAAAACGCATACCGCTTACTTGTTTGCTTCTCAATGTGCTAAGCAAATCTGATTTCACGGGCGCTAGTTGAACCCAAAGGGGTCTGATCCCAGAGGCCCTTCCAGTGCAGCCCGGCGGCTCCGGCTCCCACCA
>NW_009945421.1:0-2618 GCF_000696875.1 Nestor notabilis
GTGCTCAATGCGATGGGCTCGGACCAGCCTCCAGCGGGCATTATCGATGAAGCATAAAATTGGACTTTAAGGTGGTAAAGTGTGGAGCGAGAGCAAGGCAAGTGGAACCGTTGCGCAGCTCTCCATGTTCTAAAGAGGCCCAGCAGCAGTTTTCTCTCCTGGCTCTTCGGCTGTTCTAGCCAGAAAGCTGTTCTAGCAGAACCCGGACGTTCGTGCTCAATGCGACGGGCTCGGTTCAGCCTCGAGTGGGCATGGTCGGAAAAGCATACAATTGGACTTTTAGGTGGGAAAGCGAGGAGCGAGACCAAAGCAAGTGGCACCGTTGCGCAGCTCTCCATGTGCTAAAGAGGCCCAGCAGCAATTTTCTCTCCTGGCTCTTCGGCTGTGGGAGCCGGACATATAGTTCGTGCTCAATGCGACGGGATTGGCCCAGCCTCGAGCGGGCATGGTCGAAGAAGCATACAATTGGACATTTAGGTGGGAAAGTGAGGAGCGAGACCAAGGCAAGTGGCACCGTTGCGCAGCTCTCCATGTGCTAAAGAGGCCCAGCAGCAATTTTCTCTCCTGGCTCTTCGGCTGTTCTAGCCCGAACCAGACGTTATTGCTCAATGTGACGGGCTCGGCCCAGCCTGGAGCAGGCAGCCTGTGCCTGTGTTTTACCATTCTCTTTATACAGAATTTCATCCTCACATCCAGCCTCACATCTTTTAGTTTAAAACCATCACCCCTTGTCCTGTCAGGACATTTGCAGATGGGAAGAAGATACCACTGGCACCAAAGTGCAGGACGCAATAGCAGAGAGGGAAGTCCTCGTGCTCACACACTCCAGTGGCTTCAGGGAAGATCCCACTATTCACCCCACACCTTAATGATGTGTGGATTTGTCTCTCAGTTTTGTCTCTCAACCCTGGATTTGTCTCTCAATGGGCAGAGCTGGGCTTATGGCAGCCACACCATAAAGTGGCCCTTGGCATGGTCAGAATAAACAAAGGCTTGGGTTACTTTCTTCAATAAAATTATACTAAAAGCTGAACTATCAATTGGAACACCTTTGTTTCATTCCTTGCTCTACCACAAGCCCTAAAGATATTCTTCTTCGCCTGGAGCCAACTTTGAGTCATCCCAAAATAGAGTATAATTGTATTTATCATGTCAATGAAGTCATTGGCTAGTCCCCAAATTAGTTCAGATGCTCTGCTTTAAAGGACTAGCATAGCTTATCCATGCTGATAGCAGGCTCAGACTGCCAGAGAGCTCATCACAGAGATAGTAAAGTCCTTCAGAAAGATATAGATAAGGTTTCAGATATACATAAAGAGAAACTGAGGCAGAGGGTCCCCCTCTGTTAACCCTCAGGACAGAAGGCTGATGTCCCTCAGCACCATGCACACTCTCCAGGTGGAAAGCATAATCTAAATTCCAGTATTTTCCTCATTTCCCCAGCAGCACTGGGGGATGCAAGACATCATCTTGGTACTTTCCCAGTTACCTCTTTGCAGAGCACACAGCACCTCAACAGCTTCTTTCCTAGGCTCTGTTGCTACCAGAATCAACCCAGATGCAGTGCTGCTTGGGGTTCCATGAGCATTGCCTCCCCACTATGGAGAGCACCAAAGAACACACCAAACCAGATAGAATAAATCATTATGCATTCTGAGACAGACTCACTGGCAGAACTGAAGGCATTCAGTATGATATTTATGGGGTGGCTCTGATTTTCTGGGTGTTGGAAAGATACCATGTACACCTGAGTTGATGCCAAGGAACATATGGCATCTCTCAGCAAGTGGGGACTTGTTTCTTCATGCTATAGCTCAGAGCACAGAATGTGGACTTGTGAACTAGGGAGAAGGTGTTTGGGAGCAGCAACCAGGAAGGAAGATGAGAATATCCAAGACAACATCACAGAAGGCAACTGTTCTGCTGCTGTCCTAACCACTACGAATGAAGGCCCAGTTTAGGCAAAACAAGATTGTGCCTGGTCCCCTAACGTGCATCCCAAATATTAGTGGGACAAGAGTGTTTTCCTCATGGATCCATTTCTTCAGGGAGCTCTACACTGCACAAACATCCCTTCTTCATCCTGCCCATGCTGCTGTCCTCTCCAAGATGCTAATGGAAACCACGGTGTCTAATTTAATATGGCCAAGGTTACATACCTCTCATTTAACCCACTTCACTACAGGGACTGGAACAGACAGAACAAGGAAATATCTGGTCTCATGAGAACAAAAGCGTTTGGGATTGGAACATCTTAAAGGTCTCTCAATTTTAGAACCACCCGTCCCAGGTGGATGCTCAGATTAATTTTGCTTTGCAACCAGCTATGACCAACACACACAGAAAAAATAGCAGTGGTTGCTGAGGGCTAAAATCGCGTGTACGGTGCAATTGTGCTGCATCACTTAAAGCAGACTTGGGCAGGAGAGTAGCCAAATGGACAACAGACGGTTGGAGAAAGCGCTTTATTGGGTATCCGCCGCACTGCATAGCTGGGGAAAGGCCACGACAGAAGCTGCTGCAGGACATCCGCTGCCCAGCGGCGCCTTTCTCTCGCCCCTTCTGCCCGCGCTGCCGCTTCTCTCGTCTCCGCTCCTCCGCGTTCTCCTCCGCCGGCA
>NW_009945422.1:0-17995 GCF_000696875.1 Nestor notabilis
CCAAAAGCGGCTGGGGGGAGGGGGTGGAGGGAGGGTAGAAAACCCCAACCAAGTGTGAAGGAATAGATCCAGTTCTGCAACCCAACCTGCTGCGGTTGCACTCGGCGGCTCCCATTTCAGCTCCCGGGATGCTCTTACAGCACCCGGGATGCTGCAGATGCACCCCTGACCTCTCACTGCTTCGGAGGCTGCATTCAATCGAAGCGCACCCTCATAGGTACTTGTGCTCAGGCACAGGCGTGTGACAGGGGTGCGTGTGGCACTAAATCCTCACCCAGTCGGTCAAATTCCAGCTCTTCCCTGCGGTTTGCGAGCCTCCCGCCCCTGCCCGGCGCAGCTGGCAGCAGGCGCTGCAGCCAGTCCGACGGGGATGTTTGAGACTGTTTAATGATTCCTTAAAGAATGGAAACATGCAAACCAAATGAGCTAAGAGTAGCTTAAATCTCAATGGGGAAGTAAATGGCTACAGCTTAAGAGATCCAACCAGCCCAGCATGCCCGCTGCTGACCACAATTCAAATGCTAGCAGGTTCTGTTTTACTGAATTAAACAAGACTCCTTGTTCAAATATTAGGAAAGCCAAGAAAAAACGTCCTTGGAGAAACAAATCCTGCTGTGCTGGATCAGCTCCATGGACTAACTAATCCAGGATTGTGTCCTAGGAATCACCAGCACCAAATATCTCCAGGAAAAGTGCAAGATACAGCTACCTCATCTCGAACCGTAGGGATGTCAAGGACCAAGGGAAACATTTACAATAAATATAGAAGAACTAGTTGGTCTGAAGTGAATACCATGAAAAAATAGTTCGACTTCATAAGCTTGGACAGTTCTGATAACTGAGTTTTCATCTTTGTTGGTGTAACTTACTGGTCTCAGTCAGATCCCAGCAGGGAAGAGGAGGGTCAGCTTCAAAGGACGGTGATTGGCTTACTAAAAATACATGTAATCACGTTAGGAATACCACTTTCTCACAAGTAACATACAGTGTAAAGCCTGACTGGCAGCTGCTGCTTGAACCGGCAGGATGGGAGCTGGGACATGGCACTCAGCATTGGACGGGAAGGGGAATCGATGGGAGTGAGATGAGTATATGCAGGTATTGCCGCTGGCCTGGACAGTGCTAATAATCATTGCCATTCATAAGCGTAAGAGAGTCAAGTATTCCCACCCCCACCCCCCGCCATTTAGAAAGTATCTGACCTAATTATTACTATCCCTGTTGTGTAAATTCAGCACTTTGTCAGTCTGAATAAATGTACATTAGCTTTAACATGAGTTAAACAAGTTTAAACAATGAAGGAAGCTTTGTAAAGCTCCCTTGCTTTTTAACTTATTGACACCACACTAAAGAGCCCATTTAGACTAAAGAGTTCAGCACATTTTGGGACCCATTAAATACCCAGGTTGAGACTAGATATTCCCTTTTTCTTTTTTTAATTTGTCCTGCCTTGTTGCTAAAGTCAGCATAATTGAGCAATAAGCTGCTTTGCATTTCTTTAGCTTTGTAGGCAAGTTGGAGAAAGCTACACCCATCCCATTCCACACACCCCTTTCCATGCCAATACAGACATTCCCACTTAACACTGCAAAGTGGATACTCAGTGATTCCTCAGAATTACTTTTAATTAAAAAGAGGGAACTCATGGCATAAAAATATGACATCCATTAGGAAAACTTACACTATCAAATTGTTTCTATTTTAGGCTAACAATGCATTTCTTCCCAGAGTGAAGTCAGCCTTTGACAGCCCACACAAAAGCATTCTTTGTCTTCTATTTACAAATTACACTGTACCCCAATAGGGACACCTTCCATCCTCCAGACATAAATTAAGTCTTAAGAGATCCTCATATGGGGCGGGAGATAACTTACATGGGGGAAGGGAGGGAGAGATTGGCCATCTATCCAAGATCACCAAAGGAGGAAGGGAAACACCTTCTTACCAGTAGCATAAAAGAGACTGAACATTTTGAACAAGCTCCCCAGAGAAGCTGTGGCTGCCCCATCCCTGGCAGTGTTCAAGGCCAGGTTGGACACAGGGGCTTGGAGCAACCTGCTCTAGTGGAAGGTGTCCCTGCCCGTGGCAGGGGTTGGAACTGGATGAGCTTTAAACTCCCTCCCAACCCAAACCAGTCTGTGATTCTGTGATATGTTCTCCACTGTGGATACAACTCTGCTCTTTAAAAATTGCCACACAGGGAAGAAACTAAATAAATCACACAGTGACAAGCTATGAGCCTACCCTGACTCAAACTGCCACCAAATTCAGGACATGGCCTGGAAGATAGAGAATGTTCAGTGGGGTGAGGCAGCCTGTCTGGCTGCATAAGAGCAACAGATTAGCCCCAGAGAGCAAACAGGGCTGCAAAACCAGAGCATCCATCACCCAGACCATTCTCTATTCCCTGCTCTCCTGATCATCATCAAGCAAAGCACTGTCTGATTCCTGCAGGCAGCGGAAAAGGGGTGGCGAATGAGAAGGAACAAAGGGAAAATTGGGTGGAAGAAGCAGTAGTGCAGCCTGACAGACAAATGCTCTACAAGGGGAAGGGGTTGTTTTTCACCAACTCATACCCTCAACTTTTGAGAAAACCTCTTGGAGATACCACAAGTACCACACAAGGGCTGAGTTCTGCTGTATGGGTTACAAAGAGCTGTTAGGGCAACATTTTAAAATGGGAATTTCATTTTACTCAATGTCATAACGAAATCGGCTCTTCCCCCCAAAAAGATCTGTGGTCAATCTGCAAATTGAATTCTGTCACTGACCTGTAAGAGATATTTTAATCCACATGAAGTTAAATGCTTGACAAAACCACAGCTATGAAATCGTTAGCAGTACCTCCACACTAACTGGGCAGTTGGATGGATATTTAGATTTAAATCCTGGCTTACAGGCAGAATTCCCATAAGTTGCAGATGGATTAGGATTCCATCCCTCTTGCTCATTTTGAAAGTTGGTAAAGTCTAAAATGCAGGAAAAAACCCAACTCAATTATAATTTCTAGCTGTCAGGAAGGAATTATATCAGTTCCATCTTAAAGAAGGAAATCTGCACTGTCTAGCAGTAATCAGTTCCATATTTGTGAAGCCTTCCAACAAAACCCTTTTTGTCTATGATCCGTATTCATCTTGGACACACTGATTTCAGACCCTCTGTGATGTATAAACAGCCCTTTTATTTTTAAATGCAACTAAGAAACTATTTGGCAGGGCCACTGCAGTTCTGAACCTGGAGCAAAATATACCAACTGCAACTGGCATCTGGGCTGCGAAGCAAGCAAGACAGGACACTTAAAGACAATTGTGTTCGTTCAGTTCAGCTAAGAATACGACATTAATAAGAAATATTTTAATGTTTTAAAGCGAACGTTAAGCTTTTTTTGGGTCAATTTCACAGCCATGTGATGAACTCATGGCATGGACCTTGGAAACTGAAGCCGAGAGGTTCCGAGAGTCCAATAAAATCTTCCAACCATCTGAGCAGATGGCATGCATTTTCCCACTGTACGCCTCCCAAACTCTATTCCCATTAGGGAGAAGACAGTCCTACGATTACTTCTAAAAAAAAGAAATAGTCAAGGGAAATAAAATTTCACATATACTTACAGAA
This sequence comes from Nestor notabilis, assembly GCF_000696875.1. Classification (NCBI taxonomy): domain Eukaryota; kingdom Metazoa; phylum Chordata; class Aves; order Psittaciformes; family Psittacidae; genus Nestor; species Nestor notabilis. Next base: position 3,616 of record NW_009945422.1, read on the forward strand.
CAAACTGTCCTTTGAAGCTTACTATTCACTAACTACAGTTTTATCCTCAGGATGTCACAATTTCAGTCTTTGCAGAAAAGATACAACATGTTCCTCCTCTTCAAAAGTCTTCCCAATGGCTGTTGGAGTAATGCTTTTTGTCTGAAGGATTTTAGTCTAATTTTCTAGAGATTCAGGGCTGCTACTTGTACCAGCAATGTTATAAAACATTGTTTAATTTCAACTAATATTCTCAGAGATGTAACACCCTTGAAGACACACTGGTTTTAGAGGTCTTGCAGAAATGAATGGCTGGAGAGACGAGGCCTTCAACAGCAATGTCCTTACAGAGGGACAGGCTGCAGAGCTCAGTGCTATCCACCACCAGGCTGATCAGCACATACCTCCAGCCTAAGTGCTCGTAAAAACACACTGGGCAGAGCTGACAGTACTAGAACATGGTGAGGTCAGAAGACATGCAAAGAATGGAGGTTAGGGAGGGAAGGAGGGAAGTCACCTTTTACTGCAGCGTGCAGGAGCCAGGGAAAAGCAATCTGCCCCAAACTCACCTTTGTCAGCTCCAGAGTGCTCATCATGCAAGATTTAGTGCTTACTGTCCTCTGCAAAGGCAAAAAGCCAAAGCACCAGCACCTCTGTTCCTCTTTGCAGGTCAGCCCATGGTGCAGGAGAGCACAAGGTGGTTTGTCAGCTGCAGGAGGGCATTGAGGCTGCTCTACCACACCTGATCACTGAGGACAAGGAGAAAGGGTAGTTTTTGGATACCCCATGGAGCAGCATGAATCTCACATCCCAACTGGTGTAAGCAGGGACCAAAGCTGTAGCACTGAACACGGACAGTAGGGTGACCTGGCTAAGTGTGAATGTGTCAGATTGAGAGGTACCGATATCAGGACTGAACGCTCAGCAAGTGTGCAGGACAACAGGCAGTTCACAGGCCTGTAACAGGACACATGTCTGTACAGTATACACCCACCGTTTGATTACTGGGCTATGCGAAGGAAGTTGTTCAATTTCAGTCCAGTTCCCAGTGGGCAGGTTCCACATCACATACACACACATAAAAAAAATTCCCCCTATTATACAACTGACACTAATTGGATCCTTTTTAAGCTCTTCAGAAGGGAGGCCAAGGCTTGAACATCATGGAAACAGAATTAACTGTTCTGCGAACTCCCCAGAACACAGACACATGGATGCAATGCTGTGGCATCTCAGAAAATATAGATTTCAGATTCTAAGACTTCCGCAGTCTTCAACTTTCACCAACATTCAAATTCACCTATATTAAAAGAAAATTAAATTGCCCTCCCCCACAAAAAGCAAACCACAACAAAGCAAACATCCTGCAGCAAACTATTTGCTTGAATCTATTAAAACTTGCCAAGTCAACATTCCAATCTCAACTGCCTGGCTGAGCCTGCCAACAACAAAAGTGTCAGTTTTTTGCTCCTCTATTTTACATTAATAGATGTAAATGTAAAATAATGGTGGTGATGAATTGCATTACATGCCAGCAATGTACCACATTCCTTCACAGCTGGTTTTTGTAAAGGGAAGGAAAAGACTTCAGTAGTCACTGACAACTCTTCTATAAACCATAAGTATTTTAAGAACTGCATCTGCATTCAGGATGGCAAACTCCCAAACAAAATCCTATCCAAGTGGCAGAGCACGAACTACCAATTCCGGATAATAAACCCAAGTGTGTATGAGCAATCCATACATTAACCAAATCATGGTAGTCATGAACTTATTTTAATATATGAACCAGTCAGATTGAAAGAAAGAAATCACTGTTATTTCCTGCCCCAACGAGCAGGAAAGCCTGTTCCCAAGTCATCAGGCTGGACTTTGCCTAACACATTATCAAGAAAAGGGAAATAGAACTGCATATTATGTTGTGTTGTATTCTTTAGCAAAGTAATAGCTTATTGCAAGAATTAAGTTAATTCCTCTTAGGAACACTGATTTAAATAGAAGAATAATACATTCCTATAAAGCACTAATAGGACTTTAACATGTATTGTCAAAACAGAATTAGACTGCAAATGAAGGCCTTACTACAGTATATCTTTTAGTGTAGTAATTTCATTATCTGCAACTAACTAATAAAGGTTAATAATGAAGTGGAAAAGAATACAGAACAAGGAGAACAAAGCTGATTATCAGACATGTACACAAAGCATGACTGAGTGCTTCCTGGAAGCTCAAGTAAACCTCAAACTGTTTGATGTGATGTATACAGACATTCCCATCTTTGGAAACCAAAACTGCTTACCACCATATACATTCTGCAACAAGCCAATTTTTAATTATACCTATCAAAATAATAATAAAATCCTAGCATTCAACACACGTGAATCATGGAGACCACCTACACAACTGTAAACACAGCATTTGAATCTGCAATTCACTATTGCCAATTAGAAATTGGGACAGTTTTAAACAAATTATGAGGATAATAAATAATTTTCACACACAAAGGTAACAATGTAACATCACGCAGTGGTTTTACAAGCCTCCTACTTTCTGCATTTCTATTCTGGTTAGTTTGTGCTAAGATTATAAAAGCGTATTTCAACAGAGGAAGAGAGGAAAGTGAAAGGGTTCCATCCCTTCCTCTGGTCATTTCATGTCATTATTATAGGATTCAAATATTCAGCTGCTATGGAACTGCTATGGAACAGTAACATTTAAAAGAATTCCTGCCTTTGAAAATAGCTAAGAATACAAGGGGCAAAGGAAAGCCGATAAAAAGTTATTCTGTTGTAGCACTGACCAAATAAGCACTTGTCTATCAGTTCAACTGAACATGAAGCATTATGGTCACACAACAAGTGCAAGTTTTATTTAAATCAACATCACAGGGATCAAAAGCATAAATATAAAAGCAAAACTGAGTGAGTACTACACTCAGCATCTTCCTGTAACGAGCAGTTGTTGTTTCCTGGTAAGAGTTTTATGTCAGAAAATAAACCAACGTGTCCTACAGATATGAAAGCAACACATTTCAGTTGCCTGCAAAATGCAAGAGAAATGTTTGCAAAAGCTAACCCAGCCTGGCAGGGTTCCCTCCATCATTCACCAGTGGATTCGACTCCCCTGACACTGGTGCCCACTTGTTTCTTCCTAAAAAGCCAGTTAAGATCTGCCTGTTCCTGTTCTGTCACCACTCATTTCTCTCTCACCCTGTGCAAATGCTTGTATTTCCACGTAAGCTGTCAAATTCAAAACGGCAAATTGCTCCTCAGAGTTACACAGAACCTTACTGTTTCAGCAGAAGAGTAAGGAAACTCATACTTTTGTTCCATTGTATTCTGATCCTCTGAAAAAAGAAAGCTCAGACCTGATAATTCTAACTTTAAAACACACACCCAAAAAGAAAACCCCCAAAACCTTTTTGGGAAAAACCCAGCCTTGCTATCGCAGGCTCATCTTTAAAGATAACGATTTACAAGGGAATACTTGGTTATTAAAAACAGCTTACAACAACATGTACAAGAAGAATGCTGTACAAACATTTTCATTATTACCCTTTTATGTATTCCATCAAAAGGCAAATTACTTGAAAATACTTACAGAACCTTTAAGAAACATACACTAGTTCTACCAAGTTAGGTGTCAGAAAGTTCAAAAAAATGTGAATTTCTGTACTAATGCATTGAAAACTGTAATTATAGTTGCAGCAAATATCAAACATAAAGCAGAAATTGTTTCCTGTGAGGGTGGTGAGAAACAGGTTGCCTGGAGAAGTTGTTCAAGGTCTGGTTGGACTGGGCTTTGAGCAACCTGGCCTAGAGAGGAAGACGTTCCTGCCCGCAGCAGGCAGTTGGAATTGGATGATCTTTAAGGTCCCTTCAAATCCAAATCATTCCTTGATTCTATGATAATAGAAGAGGACAGTAGGCAGATCCTCTTCGCCTCACTCTCACTACTGAGGACACTAGCTAACTGTCAGAATGACAGTGTCCAACTAGGGGAAGAAAAATTTATGTGCAGACAATCCATTTTAGAATAAGGTCTGCTGATACAACACGGGTTCTGGTGATCTACTTCTTATTTAACAGAAGTTGCAACTAACGCAAGTTTGTTAGTTATCCGTAAGTTTATAAACAATTTCCAAACTGAGTAATCCCAGATAACATCAGATTACAACAAAAGTTCTCTATCAGTTACAGAAAAAGCCTTAGGGAAGAAAAGCAGTAATGAATGTTACAATCAGGCTCATCATTTTTCAGAAGCAGTATGCTGTGTGAGTAACCCAATTGGAACACTCTTCCTTTGAACGTTTTGCTGAGCTGTGTGATGTAAAAATAGATTTGTATGCCTCAGACTTCTCTTCACTGTCTGCAATGGATCTCTTCATAGCAGTAGTAGAGGCCTTATTGACTTTTCCTGGGACAGATGAATTTCCATTATCTGGTAGAGAAAAAGGAGTAGAATGAAGCAGGTTTAAAAGCTTACAACTGATAAAAGTATTTAACTAAAATGGAAAAAATAATGCATAAGGAGATTAAGTATATGCATTTTTCAGGGCTACTGCAAATATATTCCATAACTGTACTCAACAGCAAACATGTTCATAGCTTTTAGAATTTATGCTCAAAATGCATTTAGAAATCTCGGAGAGAGAGGAATTCTTTCCTATTTGTGTAAATCCCTTGCACTATAATTCAGTATTCACAACATTTATTCCTCTACGTGAAAAATGGCTCTAAACTGTCATCTTAAGAAACATGAAAGTATTCCACTACCCTGAAGTATTGTTTAGAAATTAGCTATCAAATGGCAAAAGCTAAACTTGTGACATACTGTCTCCAGGGAATCCATCTCCTCCCTTTATTCTTTGCAGAGTCATTTATGATGAATAACAATGGTCTGCATAATTTTATATTTGGGATAGGAAAATGCCCATCCCTCTGTTTCTGATACAATCTCTCTCAGTGTATTATATCTCTTGCTACAACCTCCCCCCAAACCTCTTTCTTAACAAGTATTTAATCTTCTCCAGCATTGAATGACAGTATTTTAAAAAGAACATGCCATCTCTTGCAAAGAAATGAGTACATAAAAGTCTGCAGAAACTCAACATATTTACTTCAACTTTGGCACAACAGCATGTAAAGAGCTAGTAGGAAGCCTGTCTGAAAATACACTTATCTCTGATTTCTGCATGCAGTCATAGGAATTGTATATGCAATCCTAAATCATCACAGATCAGACCCTTTTTATTTTTGGAGAATGCTTTTTTTAATGCCACCAACAGTTGTCTGGAAAGAATTACCAAATATTGGATTTGAAAGAATGAATATGCACGCTGCAAGTCCAGAAACCTTAGGGTACCATGTTCACAAATTAATTCCTATGCTACTGGCATTCCTCAATTCACAGATTTTCCTTTATTTTCCCTCTCTCCTCTTAACCTCTTGCTGGTCAATATAACTGCTGCCAGAAACATAAACCAATGACCTGACATGTCAAAAGGTGTACTACTTTTTCTTTTACACTCTTGGAAGACAAAGATACATAAACTATTATTAGAATTACTAGGTTCTAAATATCCAAGAGCAATTATGATAATCTGGAATGCAATATTCTTAGAAGTCTATCCTTTGTAAGAACGGACAGAAGGGGGCAAGTAAGGCACTTCTGATGGAAAATCCCCCAGCTTCTCACACAGTTTATCTACAGTTCATTGTTTAAATATTCTCAGATTCTTCAAATTGAATTTTTCTGTGACTGTTATGTACATGGTTGAATACTCCACATGGAAATCTCATATTGACTTTAAAAATGTACCCATTCCTACAGTTCTGTATGAAAACGTTGAAGACATTAAATGACATAAAATATGTAATATCACAGAGAGAGGGCATCATCCTTTGGACTACAGGACTGCCAAGTTTACTCATAGCTGCATGAGGTACCAGAGGTCCATCAGAACATCCCAAAGTTACATTTCACTGCAAATTGACAGCTAAAATGGAGGACTAAAAGTATTTTAACACACTTCACTGAAATAAACTGCTGTAACAGATCTCTTGACCACTTGTACTTCAGGAAAACTACCAATTCTCCTCACACTATCTCCTAGCTAATAAAACAGATATACCAAACCCTCAACTGTGTGAGAAAGAATCTCTAATCTCATTCACTCAAGTTGGTTCCCACCAATTTAAAGCAATATTGGAATGACAAAAACAAGAAGATCTGGCTGGTTTCACAGTGAAAAAACCCCAAATCACTGTGGTGAAAAGTATTTATTATTTTTACTAGTTACCTGCATCACTACAGCACTTGCCAGTCACAAGCACAAGCAGAGACCCTGTTGTCTTAGGACTATAACAAGAAGTCAGTCCCTGCTCTGTAAATTATTTACTCAGAGTATAGGATGGATGATAGACAGCAGCTGGGATGAAGGCAAACTGTGTAGAATAAGGAAAACCAGACAAACAGAAGCCCTTATACACTTTCTGTAGAGTCAGTGTTGCAGATTTCACATATTTTAAAGCAAAGCTACAAGAAAGACTTAAATTGAGTACAGCTTCTATTGAACAAGGAGATTGTGCATGTTCACGAGGCAACTTCCTACTCCAGCTTCGCCAGGCACACTTTCAGGACAGGCTTTTGAAAAGGGGGGTTCTCTGAAAAACTGAGCCATGACATCATGGCTCCCTTGAAGATGTGAGTTGACCCTTTATTACTGAGAAAGATAAAAAATAAAAGAAGTGAGAAGGCAGCTTCTCGAGCTATGGTACAAAATGGCCAGAGAAGGATCTTTCCTGCAATATTTTTTTTCAAAGCAGAACTATTTTTTTGCCAGATTTTTCAAATTTAGATTAAAGAAGACACCAACCTGAACTTTTGGTGAAGATAATCTGCCTCTTTTCCCCAGAAATGGAACTGGGACAGTCCTTTCCGTTCTTAGCCCTTGATGGACCTGGAGAATCTATGGGGAAAAAAACAAAAACAAAAGAAGAAATCATGAATCTGCTCCACAACTCAGAAGGCTCCACAGAATTTGGAGCTGTGACTTTACCTTCAGTGGTATCTTGCTGAGAAGCTGATTCTTCTGACTTGCATTTCTTTGATTTCTGAAACAACACAAACAGAAATCTGGTAATGTACTGAAAGGATATATAATCCCAAACTTGTATTTGATAGACACACAACTTCGGTTGTTACATTTTCATGTCTTGCATATTGGAATTCTTCCTTCCACCATACTGATCCACATTTCTGGTATTATTTCTTTATGAAAAAATAGTAACCTTGGGAACCTTGAAGTTACCTTAAAGAACATTGTGCAGGCCAAAAGTAAACTGTCTGGATACAGTATTTTGGTTTGTATGCTTTGCCGGGGAGGGTGAGTGTTATCGTTATGGTAATCTGACGCTCTGAACCCGCATGACATGGGGGTTCAGACATTAAATTGCATGACATTAAACAGAACAGTTAACTGGAAACAACTTAAGAAGGATATGGAGCTGTTGGAGCAAGTCCAGAGGACGGCCACGAGGATGATAAGGGGGCTGGAGCACCTCCAGTATGAAGACAGGCTGAGAAAGTTGGGGCTGTTCAGCCTGGAGAAGCTGCGTGGAGACCTCATAGCAGCCTTCCAGTATCTGAAGGGGGCCTATAAGGATGCTGGAGAGGGACTCTTCATCAGGGACTGTAGTGGTAGGACAAGGGGTAATGGGTTTAAACTTAAACAGGGGAAGTTTAGATTAGACATAAGGAAGAAGTTCTTTCCAGTGAGGCACTGGAATGGGTTGCCCAAGGAAGTTGTGAATGCTCCATCCCTGGCAGTGTTCAAAGTCAGATTGGACAGAGCCTTGGACGACATGGTTTAGTGCAATGTGTCCCTGCCCACAGCAGGGGAGTTGGAACTAGATGATCTTAAGGTCGTTTCCAACCCAAATCGTTCCGTGATTTTATGATTTTCCAACTTCAAAAAAAAATATTAAAAAATCAAAAATCAGAATAACCCTGCATCTCATATCCACTTAATTTCACTTAGTTAATAAAAAAATTCCTCCTGGATAGCTTTCAGTAAGTGGGGCCTTTGTTGCACAACTGCTTGGGAAGATGCAAACAGTTAATCTAAAAATTTTAAAAGCATCTATGGACCAGATTTTCCAAGCTAATCTATATTTGTCCAGATTAAAACACACAAAAACCCCAAACAACAGCAACAAGAATCCCATTAATGGCTTTGATGACATAAATGCCAAGCTGCAAAAGAAAGCTGTATTAAAGCAGTCATTGGCACTGCTATTACAAAAGATGACTGTATACATTCAGAATGATGTACACATTTCAAGAAAGCTACACAAACTCAAAGAAAATAAATTTAAATGTGTTATAAAAATTAGAAGAACCTACGCTGCCGAGAATATGGTTAATGCTTGAGGGTAAAAAATGCTATACCACACGTTGCTGCAAAGCTTAGCCAGAAGGTGGTGGCAGAGGGTTGCTATTCCAAAAAGCAAACTCCTGGTCCTCCAGTACACACGGAAAACCTCTTTTCAGAGTGCTTCACAAAGAAAAGTTACCTCCAGTAGCTGGCACCTGAATTATGAGATTTTTTTTAAATACATGTATGCATATATATTATGTAGAAGTAATACATATTATACATATTTCATTATGATATGACATAGTTGAGCTTGAATAAATTTTTACACTACTGCAAGCTGTGTCTTCGTTATAACTTGCATCATGAGTATGAATAAAAGGAGTTTGTACTTCATGATCCAAATACAGTTGGGTTCCCTTAGACTGCTCTCCTTGCTGAAAGAGGGAACTGAGGAAGATACCTGAACAGCAGTGCCAACAGACCCAAAACTAGAAACTGTCTTCCAGTATCAGGACCGGAGCTCCCAGATCTTGGATTAAAGTGAGTGGTGCCAGTGAAAGCAGAGAAGACTGGTCCTAGATGCAAAAACATCAGCTTGTGCAGCAAGGCATGACAGAATTGCAAAAAATCACAGGAACTTGAAGATGAAATGCAAGAGGCCTGCTGAGAGATTTGCAAATACTGTACCTGCCTGTACTGTAAGTCTCCACTGAACAAACAAAAAATATTTGCATATTCACCCACGGCATATAGAGCCCCAAGACCAAAGCATGATTTCCTTTTGTCTACCTCCATGAGTGACTATGCCAACACTGTAAAAGACAATTGGACACTTACATGGTACTTCTTTGTTGTGCGTAAGCTTTGTTCCAGCTTTCAGACTATTCTAAATTACTTGAACCAAAGCTGTAGGTGCTTTGTTAGGGCTACCTTCCTAATGAAAATTGAGTGCAACCAACCACTGCTTTTGGGGCTGATTACTCATCTACTGAGATCTCCAATATTCTATCAACAAATTATCTGTATAATTCTTTCAAACATTTAACTAGAAAGTACTGGGGAAAAAAACCCCACAAACATCTGAAGAGGCAGCATAAGAATTACAGTACTGCTTTTATGCCAAAAGCTATAGGATACTAAATAGAGAGGCAATAAACACAAGAGGAAAAAGAACAGCAAGATTTCTATGGGTAACCATTCTTTTGTTGTATTGCCCAGGCCTAATGATGCTGTATTGATGTATAAAGACCCTATGATGCTGTCGTGGTTTAAGCCCAGCCGGCAACTTGGAACCACGCAGCCGCTCGCTCACTCCCCCACCTCTTCCTTCCTCCCCCCACTCCCGGAGGGATGGGGAGGAGAATCGAAGGAATGTAACTCCCACGGGTTGAGATAACAGCACTCCAGTAACTAAGGTATAATACAAACCACTACTGCTACCAATAATAATGATAAGAGGAATAACAAGGGAAAAGGACACAACCGCTCACTACCCGCCGACCGATACCCAGCCCGACCCGAGCAGCGATCTGGGCCTTCCGGGTAACTCCCCCCAGTTTCTATACTGGGCATGACGTGCTGTGGTATGGAATAGCCCTTTGGCCAGTTTGGGTCAGGTGTCCTGTCTCTGCTTCCTCCTGGCTTCCCCTCCTCTCTGGCAAAGCATGAGACTGAGAAAGTCCTTGGTCAGAGTAAACGTTACTTAGCAACAACTAAAAACATCGGTGTTATCAGCATTGTTCCCAGACTGAAAGTCAAAAACACAGCACTGCACCAGCTACTAAGAAGGAGAAAAAATGACTGCTGTAGCTGAACCCAGGACAGATGCGAAGGAATTATGTGCTCACAGGGAAGTAAACAAGTATTTGTTTCAAAACAATCTATGAAAACATTTGTGTGCCATCTAATCCTACAGGCGGGTAAAATCAAGTGCAGCAATAGGGGTGAGCTGCTCAACCTCCATCTAAAATCTCCATGGCTGAAAGTGTCATATTCATGCTCTTGAGATTCAACCAAATCTGTCTGCACTCTGGACAGTGTCAACACTCAAGTCTTTGCTTGCTCTGTCATCCTCCAGAGTAGCAATGCCAGTTCAGAAAAACACAGCAATGTTGAAAAAAGTCCCTTATGCAGAACTTCCATTTGACAGTACAGTACCAAAAACAACTACTACTTCAGAGAGTAGTATACAGTAGAGCATCGAGTAGATTGGCAACTTTATTTTCATGGCATTTTGCCTCATCAGATTGAAACCAAAAATAAATGAAAAGACCTCAACACTGTGGTAGGAAGTAGCATCATCAGTAATTACCCAGGACTATAAGAACCACAAAGCATGTAAAAATTTCCCAACAGTGGTCTTACAGAATCAGACCAGGAATGAACATACCCCAGTATTGTTTCTGACATTGGCCTCAGGGGATACTTTGAAATCAAAAAACTAATAACCTGCCATCAGGTTAAGATTTTGCTCATTACTAGAATTAACTAATACAAGCTCTCCTTATTTCAAGACAGACCTGAAACATAGCTTGCATTGAATTCTGTGATCTTCATAGCACTACACACTGCTTGCTAGTCAAAAGACAGTTTCAGTACATACAACTTCAATAAGCTATTAGCAAAATACACACACAGTTCCATTACTTTTAAAAGTAGCACTGAAGTACAACACAGCTCACTAAGTAAACCCGTCCTTCCATCTGCATAAAGGTTAGCAAAGCTATGCAATCTAAGAGCAGACTGCATTACAGGCAAGAATTCTTTCAATTTTGTTTTAAACAACATATAAAAATACTACCTTTTCCAATTTACTTTTAAGTCTTCTATTCTCCATCCTTTTCTTCAATACTTCCACATCTTCTTTATTGCCATTAAGGATAATCACATCTTCCTCTTGAAAGGGAACACCACACTTCAAGGGAAAAAGAAGGACAAAAGTAGTATTATTTTTAAGGTCTGTATGCTGGCTAACCTTTGTTAGAATTAATACTGTGTTTAAGCTCTCCAAGGAGATCTCCAGCCCTTCCACTTGCCGCTGAGTCTTTTCCAGTAGTTCTTTCTGTTTTAATACAGTCTAACACATCTTCTCACTTAAAACATCAAAGGGAAAATCTCAGTTGATTTTACCACAGAGCAAAATAATAGCAATTGACAGCATTCCTCTCCTTGAAGAGTAGAATACTCACCTTACTAGTTAATCATGAACTTTTGATAACCAATTTAAAAGCAGCTCATATTATCAATCTGCACAGCAAATTCTATAAGAAAAATATATAAGAAAATACTTTGTTCTTCTCCAAAGCCCTATTCCATTAATATTGAAAACTGCATATTTATTTCATTATCAGCCAACACTTTTAACTATTATTTTTCTCTTTAAAGGAAAGGTCCCATTCCATCCATGCATTCCTTGTTTTACTAGAATAAAATGTACAGTGACTAGATTAAACAAAGTAGTCCTAACTACAATCTACTCAATTTTCTGAACCCCATAGGTGAAACCAAAACACTAAAGTACTTTGAGATATTTTTTTAGTTATGAATGCGTTTCATGAAGACCTAAGTGTTATGCCATGAATTTGTCTTTCAACTTCTCAACACAAGGAACAACAACCTATAGGAGCAGTTTCTTTACACTGACTCGGAACAATGCCAAAGGTGTTATTCCTCTAGATGCAGAGCAGACAGCACAAGGGAATTTTTCTCCCCAACAGCTAGACAGCAAAACCTGTTTTCTTTGGATTTTTTTATATATAAATTATTTTTTTTTAAATGACTCTGCGGATGAAAAGGGGTCATAAAAGCAGCATTATTGATTAACCCAGCCTTGCGATCTCACTGTCATTCATCTGACCTATTAAACGCTGTCAAGTTTCAAAGTATATTTATAATTAATCTGGATAATGCATGTAATGTGGTTCATGTAATTCCCCATTTGCTTTCTGGTTGAAGACACAAATGTTTCACCATGCACATTTTCAATCAGTTGATGAAGCCAGTACATTGAGTATAATGTTTTCTAAGATCTCCATTTCTTTTCTTTTTTGTTATTTTGTTAAATCCAGAAGCTTTCTGTTAATCTGGATGATTAGTTAATAATCCTGCCTCTGTCATTGCTCTTCTGCTTTCTAAACAAAGGTTTGCAGTAGGAATTAAACAAATGAAAGGACATATAGACAGGACTTCGACTGCAGTCTGTGGTGATGAACACATTTATTTAAATGAACATACTCATTTAAAAATTAATTTGAACACAAGTGGTCAGTTTTGCAAATTTAGAAAGATTGTTCCTTCAGATTAAAGTCTTCTGGGGTTTATGTTTGATATCACAGCATCTACCTTGCTGTACCTTGTGTATATTGGAACATTAACAATATATGAAGGTACTTGCTGTAGTTCCTTGATGTTTCTGCAGCACCCCGAATAGAAGATACTTCTAAATGAGACTGAACTTGGAAACTACTCAGGAATGGACAAAAACATTAGACCAGCAGCTTGCAGATCTGAATGCAAGATTCGATCTGTAATTGAAGAATCCCATCTGAAGGAGATGCTGAACAACCAGCAAGGTTTTTGTCTAAAAGGCCTTCCAGAGTCCAATTATAAAAGTGCATTCAGAACTGTTTATATCTAAATGGCTTAACATGCTCACATCATGGAATTAAAGGCCGTGCAGTATGATCAAAGTCTCCAAAGTCTGACTCATAAATTTATGTACCCTACATATTCCATGGGTATATACATACACACATACTCGTCAACTTAAAAAAAAGTAAACAGAAAACAACCCAAAGATGTAAAATTATAAGATTAAAGGTATTATGAACCATAAAAGACATATTAGCTTTGACATAATATAATCTTTTAAATTCAAGCTAGTAAAAGAGATAGCTAAATCACTTTTTCAAATAATGAAGACTTAAATTTCTAGTCATTTCAATCTGGTAGGATAGTTTCTTATCTTTCTCAGAGAATAAAACATACAACTTTTTTTTGTAATAATGAAATCTTAATTTAAGGTGATTTCCTGAATTCTGAGGTTTACTTTTGTTTCTTAAGTTTCAGCTACATAAAAAAATAATTGTACCTTATTTCTTGAGGTAAACTACTTTTGACAGTGAATTTAGGGTTTTTTTGGTACAGCATCTAAGATGTAGTTCCATCCATGACTACTCCAGTCTTAATACAAATAAACAGGCAATTATGTTTTCATATCCAGATGTTTACAGTAGTATAATTGCTGTGGTTTAAACCCAGCCAGCAACCTGGAACCAAGCAGCCACTCGCTTCTCTGCCCCCTTCTTCCTCCCCGCGCTCCCGAAGGGATGGGGAGGAGAATTGGAAGAATGTAACTCCCGCGGGTTGAGATAAGAGCAGTCCAATAACTAAGGTGCAACACAAAACCACTACTGCTGCCAATAATAATGATAAGGGAAATAACAAGAGGAGAGGACACAACCGCTCACCACCCACTGACCAATACCCAGCCCAACCCGAGCAGCGATCTGGGCCTTCCAGGTGACTCCCCCCAGTTTCTATCCTGGGCATGATGTGCTGTGGTATGGAATACCCCTTTGGCCAGTTTGGGTCAGGTGTCCTGTCTCTGCTTCCTCCCAGCTTCCCCTCCTCCCTGGCAGAGCATGAGTCCTTGGTCAGAGTAAACATTACTGAGCAACAACTAAAAACATCGGTGTTATCAGCATTGTTCCCAGGCTGAAAGTCGAAAACACAGCACTGCACCAGCTACTGAGAAGGATAAAAAACGACTGCTGTAGCTGAATCCAGGACAATAATATTTGACAAGCACAATTTTTGACATTGTCACCCTACTCAGACATACAATAGGTCAAACAGTAAATGGTAACTTGGAAGAAGAGAAGCTGCGTGGAGACCTCATAGGAGCCTTCCAGTATCTGAAGGGGGCCTATAAGGATACTGGGGAGGGACTCTTCATCACGGACTGTAGTGGTAGGACAACGGGTAATGGCTTCAAACTTAAACAGGGGGAGTTTAGATTAG
>NW_009945422.1:18026-35765 GCF_000696875.1 Nestor notabilis
GTTCTTCCCAGTGAGGGTGGTGAGGCACTGGAATGGGTTGCCCAAGGAAGTTGTGAATGCTCCATCCCTGGCAGTGTTCAAGGCCAGGTTGGACAGAGCCTTGGGCGACATGGTTTAGTGCGAGGTGTCCCTGCCCATGGCAGGGGGGTTGGAACTAGATGATCTTAAGGTCCTTTCCAACCCAAACCATTCTATGATTCTGTAAGTGGGAAATCTCCTACATACTAATTCACAAAAGGCAAACTTTCACGCGGCAGTTGTAGCACCTACTACAAAAACACTGTCCAAGCATAAGCCTCTATTCACAGACCTTCCCTTTGAGTCAATGATAATTTTGTAGCTGCCACACCTGCAGCTGTGCCTTAATTTACTTTGAGGTTTTCTCTCTATTTCTGACCAACATGCCATTTTTATCAGAATATGTCCAAAATACACCAGCCTTCTTGCTTCCAGAATCCCAAACCTTCCCAATTCCAGTAAATTTCAGATTCTAACTTTTCACTTATTAGAAGTCTTTCACTTATTAAAAATCTTTATAAAAGTAGTATTATTCTGTTTCAGAATGAGGTATTTCATTTATCGTTTAAGCTTGCAACTACTAGAAATTACCAGAGGCATTTCTTTGCTATATTTATTTGCTGCAAATTGGAAAGTTTCAGCAGGCAAACAGTTAAGAACTGGGGGGAGGAGGAGGAGGAGGAGAGGGTTGTTTCTTTCCTGGTTCTCATCAGCCAGCATGCTCAGTTAGCAGTGCAGAGGTTAAAGCCTCTAAGGTAAGGCAATATTATCTATAATCATCAGCAATATACCCTACATACTTGAAAGTCTGATTTTGGTCCTTTAAAGGCTGTCAGAGAAAGAGTGGAAACACAATTTAGAGAAGCTCAAGTTTTCACTCATTACTGTGAAGCAGAGGACATTTCTGAAGCCAAACAGCATTACTGCAGAATAAATATGCTAAGCACTGCGGGAAGCCAGATGAAGCCCTAAATGAAAACATTCCCGTTAATGTTTAACCCCTTTCACTTACACCAGATCTCCACACAAGCGACAGAATGAAGAATGCTGACTGAATTCTGCTGAAGGACAATGGGACTCTGTATTTATTTTTATGATGCTGCCGTCTCCTGGCTAATTTCATACAAGGTAAGACTGGGCAAATCAGATTGTAGGGCTTCAGGTTTTTACTATTCCTTTATTAAAACACATTTTTATTTTTGTAAAGCGACAAATATTTTCACTTCAGAAATACTAAATTATTTATAGAAATATTTAATTATTTCACTTAAAATACTTTACTCTGCCATAAGGTTAATACTTTGTTTCTTTTTTACTTTGTCATAGAGGTACTGTATGATGGAGGTCATTACTACTGCTGCTGTCTGCATTATAAAAATCACAATACTTAAGAATACTTGTTATGCTCTGTTCAACTTCTTTTTTTACAGCCCTCTAACTCAAGGGTTTAAATAGCTTTCATAGTACTTGTTTGGAATCATTATAAAGTCAAATACACAAGGAAAAAAAACAAACAAACCATGACAGGAAAAACCTCTATAAACCTGTTGAGTGTGTATCAGTAAACACCAATACAGTATTTTTAAGAAAGAAGAATGTTAATTATGTTTGATGAAGAAATTTTGTTTTACTTGATATGTCACAACACAGAAGCAAACTCAGCACAATTCCCCAGGCTGAAGCCAAAAAGCGATGTAAAAAGCAGTTAAAAGCACTGATTTTTAACATTTAGTTTTTAAAGGACTGAATTAGTATTCACTTGTTCATAAAATGTCTACACTAATGCCTGCATAAACCCCTTTCAGACAAAAACCAGACATAAAATATTTGGGAAGGAGGAGTTAATTCCCCAATTGTTTGGTTCACTGAATTATGAAGTTACACAAACTACATTTTAACCTAAGTTTTAATATTAAGCAAATACAAACCTTACATTTTAATCTAAGCTTTAATATTAAGCAAATACAAAGAGTACAGACAAAATATTATATTTAGAGGTGAAATGATGCAGTCCAAAACACTATGGCAGAAAGAAACTGTGTATTATAAAATGATTTGTTACTGTGAATTGCAGAGCAAAGTACATAGCTAATGGGGTCTGGATTAACTGAGATGATATTTCACAGGCTTCTTTTCAACCATAAACATAATTCCACTTTTCTCCAGTTTACCTTTTTAATTGAGATGGAAGAGCTTCAGCTTACAATTTTCTGTTAAGTAATATCCATAACAGCAACCACAAAGTTGCTTGAAAATCCCTACAATGTCAAACACTACCCTCAGCACTTCTAAAAATTAAGACAGTTTCATCCTCCAGATTTAGAAAATGTCTGTAACATAGAAAAGGTTGAGTTTCAGAGACATTCTGATAACAATAAATACCTATAATGGTACTCTTGCATAATAAAACTAAAAGGCAAGATAGTCACAGACTGGGTTATGTCTGGACAGTGGATCCTCTTAACAGTATGACATCTTGCTCTTCAAGGACAGGAGGAAACACAGCAGTGTAGTTCTTGACAGAAGACAATAGCACAGGGGCTAGAGGATTCTTCTAAGTGACAAATTTCACATGCAAGGCGACTAACAGCACCAATTCTAGCTCTAGATCTGGTAAAATCCTAAGAGAAAGCCAATGCTTTCATTCTATAATATATACTGAGGCTAAAAGATGTCAAGTTCTGTTCTCGTAGGCAAGGCTTCATCATTTAGTCATTCCCCAGTATTAACAGTGGAGAAGGAATTATTTCTTCTTACCTGATAACGGGGTGTCTGTGTACTTTCATGCTGCCATATAAAATACAGCTTCTTGATGCCTCATGGTTCAATAGGAAAAATCCATAGTAAACACTTAACAACCTGAAACATCCCTGGAAGCTATTATCTGAAGGGTAATAAAAAGTGTATGACACTAACAGCTTGATTCCCCAGGGAACTATCCTTTGCAACCTGTCCACAAAGACGTATTTAAGGAAAAAACCTGATGAGCATGTTCATGTACATCATCGTGTACAGAGATGTTCTATATTCTAAGCAGGTATAAAGTCCCAGATATTTCTACAGCTGCCCAGTGCTTTCAGTGTAATTTTTATGTCCAGAATTGAACCTTCCCTGTGACATACCATAGGGATCTATCTCATCACATTCATTAATTCAGAGCAACAGCAAAGCTCCTCCTGTAATTAGTTTTTCTGACTCCAGATCCA
Organism: Nestor notabilis; assembly: GCF_000696875.1. Taxonomy (NCBI): domain Eukaryota; kingdom Metazoa; phylum Chordata; class Aves; order Psittaciformes; family Psittacidae; genus Nestor; species Nestor notabilis. The sequence continues at coordinate 21,251 of NW_009945422.1, forward strand.
TAAAAATCTGTGCTTCCCTAACAGACACTCCCTCTCCCCAACTTCTGCTACTGGGTACGTAATGGCCCATATGCAAATCTATTCACAGCTCTGGCAGTCAGCTGGTAGCAGGCTACAGCACTGGCGTACTTCATTTTTACTGCAAACCCCTGGCTTTCACCTTTTGGTGGCATTCCTTTTCTCCTCCTTTCTGCACAATACTAAAAGGTTGACATGGATTTGATTTACTGAAGCTTTTCTTTAAATGGATCAAAGACTCACATCAAGCTTGTTTACCCAGTAAATGCATCCCTTGGGAGCCATGAAGAAAAATATATTCTTCTGGGACCCGATTTCCTCATGTTTTTCTTTGGCCTACTCATCCAACACAGACTGACGAGCACTGCTGATGGAACATACAGGCAAAATGGATGAACCCTCCACCTAACATACAACTTCACTTTCTGGAACGCTAAGTGGAAAAGAGGCATTCTTCCAGCATGAAATCCAGTGCATACCAGTAAGGACAATTAAATAAATACATTATTTCCCAACAGCCTAATAAGATTTTAAAATTGTGGTAATATAGAGCATCCATTCTCTTGGTTCAAACTCTGTATTCTTAATGCTTTTTAAACTCTATGCCTCATTTCTACTACTTAAACTACAATGCCATCTTTATTTTCAAGCTTCTAAGACTGATGTAACTGAGTTTTCATTGAAAGAATTATCTTCTTCTTTCTAATGAAAACCCTAGAGCCTTCTAACCACAACAGCATTCTTTATAAACAAAGATTGTTCTCTCTCCCTATGTAAAACCAAGTATGCTGTGATGTTGACAGCTGCAAAGCACGAAATATTTACAGGTGAAATACAAATTTTATTAAACAAATTCACTGAATAAAGAAAACTAATTTCTTAATTTAACTCTTATGACTACTGGTAGTTGACAGATCCTTCCTCCACCCCTGGTATTTTCTCTAGGAAGTTCTATACCAAATGCTTCAAGGATAAAGCCTCCATGTAATTGCTGTGGGATTCAGGTCTGCTGCACTCTTATTCTTCTGACTTTCAATAAGGTAAACATGAGAAAAAAAAAAAACCACAGGGGAAAAACTCCTGTGCCTATACTGATGTAAGTTAGTTACCTCAATGCTAACCCTGGCAGTGATGTACTTATCTCTGGATATGCACATATGCTAAAAATAAGAAATTATTGTCTGCATGTTCTGTTTTCCAACGCACTAATATCAGTGCTTTGGAAAGATATCAGAGAAAAAAAAAAAATCTCTCTCAGAGTTAGAAACATTTGCTGCCTGCATAAGGATAAAACCCAGTGTATTTTGTGGATTACATTTTAGTCTCTTCCTTTTGTTTGTTTAATAAATTTTCTGTAAAGAAAACTAATTTCTTAATTTAACTCTTATGACTACTGGTAGTTGACAGATCCTTCCTCCACCCCTGGTATTTTCTCTAGGAAGTTCTATACCAAATGCTTCAAGGATAAAGCCTCCATGTAATTGCTGTGGGATTCAGGTCTGCTGCACTCTTATTCTTCTGACTTTCAATAAGGTAAACATGAGAAAAAAAAAAACCACAGGGGAAAAACTCCTGTGCCTATACTGATGTAAGTTAGTTACCTCAATGCTAACCCTGGCAGTGATGTACTTATCTCTGGATATGCACATATGCTAAAAATAAGAAATTATTGTCTGCATGTTCTGTTTTCCAACGCACTAATATCAGTGCTTTGGAAAGATATCAGAGAAAAAAAAAAAATCTCTCTCAGAGTTAGAAACATTTGCTGCCTGCATAAGGATAAAACCCAGTGTATTTTGTGGATTACATTTTAGTCTCTTCCTTTTGTTTGTTTAATAAATTTTCTGCTGATTTAATTTACTTAATTCTGGTTCTCTGGGAGAACTTAAGGTTTCCTAGGCCTTCAGGAAATCTCAGCAGCAGCTGTCCCCAGCACACAGTGTTCACACATCTGCCCTATTCTAAAGCTAGACCTTGACCAACCCATGGCACTGGACTCACCTACTGACACATACACAGCCTATGTGTTCCTTGTTGTATCTAACGGGTTAGCCTTCCTCCTTGATCAACTAATGAAGCATAAAAAGCCATTTTGAGTTCTTTGGATAATTTTGTTTGTCCTACAAAGACTGCTTCATGGATCTGCAAGTACCATATCCAAGGGCTGAGTACACTGCATCATGAGCATGCGCACACAGAGTTCCTCCTAGAAACTGGAAAGAGTAATCTCAACATTTAGATACATCACTAACATGTTATCTATTAATAAATTATAAAAGGTTCTCTCCCTCTATCTCACTTTTCCTTTCAGATAACCTGAACACTTAATTCAACTACAATGAGAAGACAGTATCTGGAAAATAAAAGATGAACCCACTTGATGCAACAAAATCAGGATTTTTACTGTGCATTGCTGTCTGCATGTTCACCTACACTTTCATATACCTAAAGGATACACTTTCTGAAGAGCCAAATGAACAAAAATTTAATGCAAATATAGCAGAGTGTGGTTTTTACCCAGACGAGCTTTGTTCAGCTCTTTTTGTGGGCAAAACTGCTGCCTTTAAAATTGGAAACTCTTGTCAGAATACCTACCAACCTAAAACACTCAGCTGCGTTCAGACTTCGTGCAACTGCTCCATGGTTTTGAAGACTCTGCATTTTATCACAAGACCACTGTCAGATGAAGAAGGGAATTTCTCCTTGGCATACATTATTACAATTCACAAGGAGCTGGAAATGTTTGTAAAGCTGCTAAGAGCTATTTATATGCCTCAGAATATTTACTGCATACATGTTGATGAAAAGTCACCACAGGATTATAAAGCTGCTGTACAAAACATTGTCAATTGCTTTGAAAATATTTTTATTTCCTCAAAAAGAGAAAATGTTGTTTATGCAGGATTTTCAAGATTACAAGCTGATATTAACTGCATGAGAGATCTAGTTCATTCCAAAATTCAGTGGAATTACGTTATTAATCTATGCGGTCAAGATTATCCCATTAAAACAAACAAAGACATTATACAATACATCAAAAGTAAATGGAATGGTAAAAATATGACTCCTGGGGTAGTCCAACCACTTCATATGAAACACAGGACACAGGTTAGTTACAAGGAGTATGTACACTCTGGAATGTCATACGTGTATCCAACAAAGAATGTAAAAGCTAAACCTCCATATAATTTGACTATATATTTTGGAAGTGCCTACTACATACTCACTAAAGAATTTGTAGAGTTTACATTGACTGATGCACGTGCAAAAGATTTGCTTGAATGGTCAAGAGACACATACAGCCCGGATGAACACTACTGGGTCACACTGAATCGTTTAAATGGTAAGATGAATGTTATTTCTGCTATGCATAACCTCTGGAGCAACAGCATTGTACGGCCTCTGATATGGGGAGCTAGTGAGCTCTAATTCACAGCTTAACAACACTGCTTAACTGAGTCACATTGCATAAACATGGTAATTTCTTCAGCCTTGATGCTGCCCTTTCAGAAAGTCACATCTGACAGCCAAGAAACAAAGCTTGATTCCAGAAAAGTACTACTTAAGGTGCAGACCATTAACTAGAAAAATGTTGATTAAAAAGGAGGGGTTTTTTGTTAGATGAAAGCTCATGCTCCCAAGGAATTAAAATTAATAAAACTGAGAACAATGCCTGTTCGTACAATGCCTGTAAATAAATACTGAACATGACTACAGTTAAGTCTTCAGCAGTGAGAATTTTCCTTCTAATAAGTAGAAAGAAATCTTATCAGAACCTTATGTTTTTAAAGATGCGCCAGGGGCTACACCACATGCAGACTGGGAAGGAAACATACGAGCCATTAAATGGAAAGATCAAGAAGGAACCATACACAAAGGCTGCAAAGGTAATGTGAATTTTGGTAATGAACTCAGATTTGACTCACTGACCAGCAGTAACGGCAAATTATGCATTAGGCTTTAAATTAGCTATTAAATGTGCCTCACTGGACACATATAAGTTATTTTGGAAGTATCAAATAAAACTGAAAGCCACCTTACTCCACTGTATCCAATCTAAACAGCTTCTGACATATTCTTGCAAAGACTGTCACAGTATCCATATACTGACAGCTTTCTTTCAATCTCCGATTACCAATGCACTAACTTGATTGATCAGTTTTCAGTGAAGGATAGGGGTTTTCCTGACAGGCATGTTTGTCAGACATTTTCATCAACACTGGGTTAAATCTTCTTCAGTTTGAACAATAATAAGAAAGAATAGTGCCGACCACATGCAAAACCACAAAATGTTTAACTGTCTCAACGCAGCACAGTGAAGTACTGCGTGGTTAAACAGGTATCCAAATAGAAGAAGATCACAACTACAGCATGTTCAACTACAAAACACAATATTAAGCAGAGCAACATGTCAGTGAAGCAGCTGGAGGTAATGTACCCATTTGTGTGAAATACAAAACCAAACCCTTGCCTCTATGTTTAAGAGCTACCATTTTCCTACAGATATATTTTAGTGATGCCCTATGTGAAATCAAAAAGTAAGCTTTGTTAATAACTCTACAGAGCAATACTATTATTCTGTTCAGCTTTCTGCTGCTTTCAGGTAACTTCAACTTGTCTTTGCAGGTCACTACATCAGAGATATTTGTGTCTATGGACTAGGGGATTTGCAGTGGATTATAGAGTCACCTCATCTGTTTGCCAACAAATTTGAGCCTGCAACATACCCACTTGTTATGGACTGCCTAGAGAGACGCTACAGGCTTAAAGTACTGCACCAGGCAGAAGTCCCCATCGAAGATCACTGGCGTTTTCAGGAAAAGAACTACTTCAACATGAAGCTGAATGTTTGAGCTTAACTAACATCTAAACAAGTGTTCAAAATACTGACAGAAAAGTTAACAATCTTAGCCATAGACTTCACTCTGTGCATTATAGCATGAGGATAAGTACAATATAGCATAAGGATACGTACTATCAGCTTGCCAGTGAAATAAAGAGTTCTTATTTATTACAAGAAGATAAACAGCCTCAACTAATGGGTTAATTCTCAAAGAAAATGACATGTCTAAATCTATAATTTACTAAAGACAAGGGTGACATTCATAATCCTTTAAGTGACTTATTTAACTGGAAAAATATGTGTTCCTTGTGTCCTTAGCAAAAAAAGGACTAATCAGTATGAAAATAATAAAATGGATGCAAGACTGAACAAAGACAAAATGAAAGCACAAGTTAAAGTCATGTCTATTGTAGGTATTATGAAATAGATTATTTTTAATAATGAAGTTCACACTAAAATTTCGGAGCTTGTAGATAAGCAAGTGACAACCAGTTTCAGACACAGTCCATTTCACTGAGGAGTTCTTGTTGGTTTGTGTCTCTCTCTCCCCTCTTTTTTCTTTTTTCCATGGCCAGCTGCATCTCTAATTTCATTGTGTAGCATGGCAACATCACTCCTGCCCTAGTCAGGCTTTGCTCCTAATTTAAAGGGAGTGTGTGCCAGGAACAGTCGTAGAGATCCTGCGATCATTTAAGACCCTGTTTCTGAAGCTCTACAGGGGTTTAGGGCAAGTAGACATGGGAAAGTTGAAGCCAGGGAACAAAGGAAAACGGAGTGAAAGTCATCTTTCAACCCCAGTATACCTGAGGGAAATCAAACTGCCCTGACCTTGCAACAGTCTGCAACAACTGGAGATAACACCTAGCAGCAACTGGGCCAAGCATCTCATTTCCCAAACCCTCGGCAGACCAAATGCAGCGCTCACTGGTCTATCCTAAGGAAGTGCCTTTCAATACACAACACAGGCAAAACCAGGAACAGTAATGAACAAGGATCAGCCCTTTTCCAAGCAAGAGTTGCTCCTGCCTCTTCAAGACTCTTAAAGACACCAAACCAAAACCATTAGGGAACATAAGGAAACAGAGAGGATGTAGGTGGTGGTCTTTTCTAGAATATGACAACTCTTCCACAGGATTAAAAGTCTTACAAGACCATCTCTACACTCTGTCTCCAAAGGTCTTTAGTTGGGAGATACTGACAGAAAGAGACTAGGAGAAACCTGAATTCTGAGAAGTTGTTTCAAAATGTTCGTCTACCTTTACAAGTATTTTGGCAAGAATGCTGATGAAAGTATCATTCCAGCAAATCCAAATAAACTACTAGTTACTTTGCTTGAACTCTGATGGCAACTAATAAAATATAGCCTGTTACTTAGAAGCTCACTTGATTAGAAAATACAAGTTAATAATGTCTAGGAGCAATTTAGATGTAAGCTTCAACATGCACCCAAAACATCGGTCAATTTTTACAAGAAAACTGACTTACAAATTAAGCATTTTTCCAAAAAATCATATTAATCAACAAATAACCCAACAATAGAACATGAAAGTTTCTTACTACAAACTTATTCCCAGGTTTCTGGAACTGTACTGCTCATTTTCCCACATGAATTCCCCAGAAACATAAATTTCTTTCAAATGAACTTTAACCTAAAAAAAGACAATCTGATCTTTCTATTTCTCTAGAATAAATAAACCTAACTAGTTACAAAAACTTACAAACTCAACCCAAAGGCCTGAGCTCAGTTTCATGTATAATTCAGGACTTATTTTGTTACTAAATACTGCTGGAGATGCCTTTTTTATGTCGGGAAATACAAGGGATAAAAAAGAAAGGCAAAAAAGAGCCAGGCAGCATGCTCACACTGAGCTTGTGGAGAGCCCCTCTGAAAACCATTAGTGAAGCTAATGGGTCTCTGGCATGTATTAATCATAGCAATATTCATAATTAATATCCAAACCACTCCCAATCCACTGAAGGGCACTGCCAACATTAATCCACTCCATGTTGTCTTTTAAAGTGCAGCAAATGCAGTATCTAGTTTTTACCTTTCGTCATCATCACACAGAACAATTGTGTATCACTTCTGAACTGAATTAGAAGGATAAAGTCAATAACAAGGCGTTCTGTAACATGGGCTTGTTTTGCAGACACTGAATGAATCAAATTGGGAAAAAAACCCATCTGCGCAAATAGCCCTCTTAAAATATAATTTAGGTATGACTTCGCCCAGGTAAATCCAGGAAAATCATTGGAGTGTGATCCACATTTCCTAAAGGATTTTGTATCTTACACAGAATTTTACATATATAAACCCCCCAGGAAATCTGTAATTGAACCACTCCATTGTCAATCATTAAGAAGCAGTATTCTACACATTAACTTGAGTAACTATGACCATATTATAGTCTTGAGATATTTTTTTACTTCTAACAATGGTAAAAAATTAAGTAATAAAACTGTCAAAAGCTGAAACCATTTAAACATACATAAAAAACATTCACTAAGTTCTGCAGGTGTTATGAGTAAATCAATCAACTTTTAGATCTCAGCAGCCAACGTTTACGAACTTTTGGTGACTTGATCTAAGAGCAGTGTCAAAGTGACTTTGTTCAAGCAAACACTGTGCTCTGTAACATACTGCACACACATTAACTCTCTATCTGAACGATGCATACATAATTTCTGTTTCAAAACCCACATGTTCAATAGCTCCGTATCTAAATTAAACATGTGATTAAATATGGCAGATTTTAATAGTTAGGGTACTATTTCAAGTGTGTATTAAGAGCCTGTTGACTCTGAAAACAATTCCAAAATAAGTTTTAAAGTGATGTAAGAAATTATATTTTAAAATTCAATCTTGTCCTTAACTTCCAAAGTAACTCCCCAAAGGATTTCCGCTACTGATTCAATAACCAGTGTCCCATCTCCAAACTATCTCTAGCATACAGCAATAGTAATTTCTTAGACAGGGGACTCAACATCAACAATTGGCAACAGTGCCCTTTTCGAACCCCCAAAAATGAGGTTAAAGAGATGCCATACACTCCTAGGTACTTCTTTTACTGCATCATTTCTAAAAGCATAACTTTGTCAAATAGCGGACTCCCAAACAAGCAGGCACCAAAGATTGCCCTGCAAGAACCAGGAAACCAGTTAGAACAGAAATTCTAAAACACTTAATTACTTTGGGCCCCACCAAAAGTCAACAAACCAGAGATCAGCACTATCTGTCTTCAAGATCCCATCAGATACAAAAAGAGTGAGCAGAAACAGTCTTGCTTGGTTTTTTCATTTGGTAGTCTGTTGGAGAATTAATAGGTAAGAATGTCCTATTCAAAAGTACAAGTTTTAAACTGTCAATTTCCATGTCACATGTAATTCTTCCTGAAGAACAGGAAACAAGAGGCAGCAGAAAACTCCTGATCTTCAGGGCTTCTCTGCAGAATATATATCATCAAACTCTCTTATCTGGAAGCAGAGTTGTTTCCCTCTCTGCTGATTGGAAGTCCTGTCCTGCACATTTTACCATGTGACTTAGTACTGAGAGTTTACATTTTTCCTTCTTACCGTACAAAACCTCAAAAACATGGCTCGAACAAATTATGCTTATGTGTAAACAGGTATTATGTATTTTATTTCTATTCACAAGTTGCTGTGTTTTAGAAAAAGCTCTTTTTCAGTCTAAACAGTTAGAGGCTTCAGAATTTGTCCCAAGCACTTACTTCATCTAACAAGCTCACTCTCCAACATAAACCACCACAAAAAAATTCTCATTGCTCTTTCAAAAAGTCTTTGGCCAGGGAGTTTTATGTTTTGGCAAGACCTTTCAAAGCCTCCCTCAACACTGCTACAGTGTCTGACTGTTTGCTTGCCTTAAAGTTTCACACTTTAATGTTATTCTTTTAACTTGAATCCTTCAGTATACCGCTACTTAAGATGTGAAGCAGGAAAGAATCGTTTACTTCCAAGGGAGGTAAGTCACTTAGAAAAAGGCCTCACACGATTACAGTCGCCTTACAATTTTAATTCCTCTCACATTCTTGTGTCATGCCCTACTACCAGTACAGTCTTCTTAACAATTCCAGTAAAAGCAATAAATACATGTATTTAATATTGTCAGCTCTTCATGTAAGTTTCTCTGGAGGCAAAATGTGGTTTTTTGAAAAAGAACTCCAATAGAGAGATTGCTTCATCCTCCCAGTACGTCGACTCCATAAAGCCTTTCAAATCCAGTACTACAGAAATGCTGAATTCTTCATCTTGGCGTTTTCCATTTTCTTGAACGAGACAAATGTTTATATGAATTCAGCTTTTTCCTGAACACTTATTTTGTGACCTGCATATCACTGGACAGATTGCTCTATTTCTTGTATGAGCTGCAACAGAAAAAATCCTGAGAAGAAAACTGAGCAGTGAAAAAACTGTCTGGTCTGTGGGGCTTCCCACAAAGTGGAAAGCATTCCCCTGAGTGAACCCAGACAGCCTGCAAAGGAAGCAACCCTCTGCTCTGAGCACAGGAAAGTAATTTGCTAGTTTCACAAAGCACAACATTTTGTGACATGCATCTTGTAGCATGTAAATATACGCTCATTATCTTGTTCAGATGATCTAGTTTAAGGTATATAAGCAGACCTGTTGTTTGGGCTGCTGGATATTTGTATTCTCTGGTGAATGTTTTCATTGCATCACTACAGCATCTGTCTGAGGGAGTCCTTTGGGAAACTTGCTGTTTACAATTTAGCAGACTATCAGGACTGCTCTGTAGGCTCACAGACAAAATTAATACACAAGAATATTTTGTTTTGAAAGAGCTTTCCCATAGTAGAGAACCAGCACACAGTTCTTAAGACTGACACTTCTCCAGTTTATATCTGTGATATAAACCTCATCCCCTGGGATGAAGTCAAAAACATAGATTCTGCTAGCTGAAAAGAACTGAAACCACAGCGTAAACAAGCAAATACAGGGTTTTTCTTTTTGAACTACTCTCATCCTGCTGCTTTCTGAAGTCACATAATGCCTACATGTCCACAGACGTGGCAGGGGCACCCAGGGCTGGGCATCTGAGCACACACTAGCAGACAGAAGATGGCAAGGCCATAAAGAAAAAAGTAATCCTGTAGCACACATGGATCTCAGGTTGCTTTTCATTTCAAAAACAATATTGCAATTCTTAAAATACAGCGGTTAGGACCAGTAAAAACATGTCTGGCAATCTACAACATTCAAACATTCTGCATTTACTTTTTTTTGTGCTTTGAAGGAGTATGGATCACAAGAGGATTCAGTTTATTAATTTAAAAAATTCTAATTCTAGCATATATACAATACACAATTTTTTTTTTTTCCATTAGTTCCAGGTTCATTTACTATATGCCCCATTGCTCCATAAAGATAGAATGTGCTGGGGGAAAGCTGCCAATTAGCACTTCAGATATTAACAAACTGTTAGTTACCAGAACACACAGCAACCAGTTCCCCATGATCCTATTTAGAAGAGTTCTGGTCCCTTCTTAATTCGGAATGCAGAATGAGAACATCATCAGTATATATCCAAAACTCCACCAAATCACTCTTTGACTTTGCTCAAAGGAAATGCAGACTAAAACATGTTCTCCCAGTTGGTTAGCATTATCCCTGTGCACCAAAGTCCAGTAATGAAAAGATGACAGACTAGATTATATTATATCCACTTCACAATTCCTAGAAGTGTCCTTCTGAATATTGGGAAGAATCCACATGTGTGTGAAAACATTCACATACAAACATGAGGCTGAGCTAAATACTGATTATTAAAGAAATCCAGAAAACATGTGGGATTAATTTAGTTTTTATAAGATCATCAGACTGGCCAAACTATCTCATTCCTGCATTTCATAATCAAGTTACATCTATCCATCAACAAAAATTTAGATGCATACAAAAAAAACCTCGTTAAAAATAAACTAGCATCTGTCAATAGGAAACCAAAGCCATTAAGACTAAACCAGTACTCTGTAGAACAAAATTAGCACAGAATGCAGCAATATGAGGCTAAATCTAACAATATTCCACACCATCTGCAACAACTTACCAAGAAAACTTTTCCTTCACAGGTGTTGTTTAATACAAATAGGTTTTATCCAATATCGGGGTGTCTGCTGAAAAAAATCTCTAACTAAATTTGGCAACATTACAAGTCTCACTGATAATAAAAGTAGTGACAGGGAAAAAAGAAAGTATTTGCAAATTTTATCATTGCCCCAGTTCCAAAGAAACCTATATGAAATCAAACCAGCACTGGAAAATGAAATGCAGTCAGTATTTTCTACAGTAAGTTATGCGACTGCTGAAAATTCTATGAAGAGTTGCCCCCTCCCCAAAAAAAAGACAATAGCAAACATTCTTTAAAAATACAAGGATCCAGACACACTGACAAACGCAAACCACATACTTTCAGGGAAAAGAAAACCAACCAAAAACCAACAAACCAAAACCTAGCAAAGCAAGCCAAACACCCTAAATCAAAATCAATCATACTTTTAAAAACCGAAATTACAACCAAGTAAATATAATTCATCAACTAAATTAAAATAATGAAATAATTAGATTTCTAAAGAAGCTACTGCAAAAATCAAACTGTCTCCAAGAACAAAAATACAGATTTCCACAATTACTTAGAAATGCATTTTTATAACAAAGGGCCATACTTCAAGCCATCACAGAACAGAACTCTTAAAGTTCCATTTCAGTTTGCATATTCAGACTAAAAAACCATATTTTACAATAGCAGATGTCAATGCAACTGTGTATGCGTATATATATATATATATATGTATACACACATACACTCCTATGTATGTACCTATGTATCTATCTGTGGAGGTCAGACATGACCCTACTGCTACTAAAGCTGAGGAAAAACTCACCTTATGACAAACTTCTGATTTAATTTCTTTGAGAGCACGTTCAGAGAACACACAGCCACAGTTTCTCAAGAAGCAAAACCTTCAAAGAAAAGAAGACAAGACATACAATTGTTTTTAAGAAGCCCTGTGCAGGGCAGATTCAACACAGAAACAACATAGCAATGGGCTAGCAGGACACAGCTAACTTCTTTACAAATTCTTGCAGCTAATCAAAGTATCAGCATCTTTAAGTAGATTAAACCATAACACATATTTTCTTATTTCATTCTGTGTAACCCATTATAGGTTTACGACAATCCCTCAAATGGAGCTTAGCAAGACAAATGCTCTTTGAGATGTTTTTGTACATAGGTCGATATAGGTCACAGAATCACAGATAGTTCAGGACAGGAGGTGTCCTGGGTTCAGACTTTGAAGCTCATCCAGTTCCAACCCCTGCCATGGGCAGGGACACCTTCCACTAGAGCAGGCTGCTTCAAGCCTCATCGAACCTGGCCTTGAACACTGCCAGGGACGGTGCAGCCACAGCTTCTCTGGGCACCCTGTGCCAGTGACTCGCCATCTTCACAGTACGGAATCCAGTACATCCAGTACCTGGACTCAAGGGTTTAGTATCTCCCATTCACATAACCAGCCCTCCCTGTTATATGTATATATACATTCCTCTCCTTTAATGAAAAAATGTGTCTCAGGCATCAAATACTAAGAAGTAAAGAGAATTTCAGCACCAGATAGTCTTTTATTACTTCCTTTGATCTATAAAGACGAAATTTTCTCAATTTCTTATGTGAGTAAAATCTGTTTTCCAAATCTTTTATTTAATTTTAAATAATGTTTTAAGTTACTTCTAAAAACTTTTAGGGTTTTTCAGATTTGTGCAAGCTTCCACAGAGAAACAACAACAAAAATAGATTTTAAGCACCTAAAATTTTAGTTGATACACACCGTAAAGCCCCCAAACAACTTTCAGTCACTTTTTCTCTACAGACATTGCCCTCTGTATTCCTTCATTACGTGTATAAACTAATTTAGGAAAGAGTTAACCTTTTATCTTTCCTCTTGAATATGAAATGAAAGAACACTTAGCAGTCCCAACTCCCTCCTTTTGAAAGGAGGACAAATATTCCCCGCAAAGGCTTGAGCACAGTTGTGATTTGGAACACTATTGATTCAAACATTTTTACGTGCTCTCTATTCTGTTTAGCACAGTAATCACTTTTAAAACAAAATCCAGAAACTTCAATACTGACCTATGCCTTCCATTCATTTCCAGTCCCACCACTGGGCATATAAAGCGCGCAGACTGCATGTCATCATATTTGTCACCTTTTATACTCTCTTTATCACCACTCCAAGCTGGATTATCTGCAAGCTTTAGTTCTGTTACATTCTGAAAAACAAAAATGCAAGTCTTAAGCTGTTTAATAATCATTCTTAAGCCATCATAACATTCCCTAACATTTTTTCAGTGTGATTTGCTATTTTTAACACTTTTAGTGTACAGTAAGAAGACAAACAAATTGAGGTATTGTTGCATGTTTTAACTCTCATAGCACTCTTCAATATTTCACACAACCTGTTTACCTTGATGCTTTTGATATGTGATGCAGCTTTCATAGGAGTTTTATCACCTGACTTATCCAACAAAAATTCAATGATGGCATCTTTATTATACAACCTGTAACATAAAACAATTTTAGTAAACACATTTGAATCTCATAACATTCTTTTAATAATAAATTAGTACCTTTTATTACAGTGGTCTATAAGGAAACATTCATACCTGCCCAGCTCACAGGCCACAATTGGGCGACACAACTTCTCCTGACTCAGAGCACAGTAATGCCATTTTGCCACCAATTCAGCATTTTTGTCAACCTGTAGGAAAAACAATACTCATGATTTAAAAATAGCTTCTGTATTTGCAAACTACTTAACCATAAAAATCAAGTAATACTTGAAGCATTAATCAAATACCCAGGTATCTTACCACATCTACTTTCTACATTCAAAGCTTACCCATTAAATAGCTGTAGCAAAACTTTTTAGCAAAATTCATTATCAGCTTTGAGGGTCTACCTCCATTAACTTTTTCTGCATCATGGGACTGGGGACCTATCTCCCTTATGTGACTCAGTTTTCTTATATTTTGCCACTTCCACCTGTCCCTTTTCCTCTTTATTCTTTTTTGCTCTTCACATATTCTCCATTGTCCTCTTCCTTCTAGTTCTACATTTCCCCCCTGCCTGGGTCAACTTCCCGATCCGCTCCCTGTAAGGATCAAGATAAGAAAAAAGGCAAATATGGGGATACCAGGCTGCTACCTGATCCTCCAGTCTAAATCCATTAATTTTATAACAGATCAGGCCATAAAAGAAAGGCTGAGGTCCACAGCTACTCTGATAGTCTGGTGTGAAGAGGAAGGGGATTTTATTTACTTATTTTCGACAAGCACGTGCAGTTTGTCTGTTTTCTGGTGCTTCTTGTGAGATTTTCCCCAGCCTTCATCCACCTATACACACAATGGTTGCCACTGTATATCCATTACTTTAAAACAGCCCCAAAAAAGAGCCTAAGTACCCTTCAAAATGCAGGCAGATGGAATGCTGAAACGGCCCATGGTCTGGCCACACTATTAAACGATCTACTAAAAGCGTTACCATCAGACACCACGCCCCTAGGTGAAGGCAGGATGCCTTGTGCCCGGAAAGACCTCCAGGAGAGCCAGAGATCTTCGCTA
>NW_009945423.1:0-229 GCF_000696875.1 Nestor notabilis
TGGAGTGACCGGGAGGGGAGGGAACAGGGCATCGGTGTGACCGGGACAGGCGGAAATGGGTCCATGCGGGGAACGGGACGGGGGAACGGCGCCGCGGTGTGCCCTGGTACAGACATGGGGAGAGAGATGGAGCGTAGGTGCTGCATTTTGGGACCGGGGTCTTTTGGGTGCAGGGAGGTGGGTGCAGCCTTGCGGCCAGCCGTGCGGGGGGCGGCTGTGCCTCAGGGCC
>NW_009945423.1:349-862 GCF_000696875.1 Nestor notabilis
CAGGGCTGGAGGTGTCCACAAAAAGGGATGGAGCAAGAATGGGTCTGGGCAGGATGTAGCCCTCCTGGGGCAGCTCTTGCCCAGGGCAGAGGGTACCCAGCTCCCAGGGTGGCTCCCTTGTGAACTGGACATTAGGAGTCTGCTGACAGCTGCAAACATTCTGCAAAATTCTTTAAAGCAGAATCATGCCATTAATTTTGATATTTATTACTTTTCATGAAAGATAAGTGACTTAACATTGGGAAAGGCTTTACAAGGCTAATATTTCGTCCCTGTCTAATGCTTTTTTGCTTCATGATGTGCCTCCCTAGGGGAAGGGGTGCAGCACCATCGCATGCAGGCCAGCCATGGGGCTCTCATGGGGCAGCACCCATGGGCCCAACGTGGGGGGAGCAGGGCTGTTCCCGTGGGAGCAGGCTGTGGTGCTAATAAGGCTTTGCTAATGAGCTGGAGTGGCGCCCAGGCCTGGAGCAGAGCCCTGTGCCTGCAGGCAGGGGGGAGAGAGCCCAACTG
>NW_009945423.1:1269-1577 GCF_000696875.1 Nestor notabilis
GGGGGACGCGTGCATGGGCCGGCCGGCATCCAGCAGCCCCAAGGCCATGGTGAGGGCCCACGGTGATGGTGAGAGTCCACAGCAATGCCTCTCACAGCCCCTCCCTATCCCATATATACATGTATATATATACAGAGTTACCCGGAGCAACACAACACATTACAAAAGATCTACTCTTATATACAGTATTTATAAAAAGCATCCCAGCCTCCACCACCCCGGTAAAAAAATACATCTCTCATGTACTTCGTGGGACAGCCCCCCCCGGCCCACACTGCCCACCCTGCTGGGCTGCTCCCAACCCTGGG
>NW_009945423.1:1651-1883 GCF_000696875.1 Nestor notabilis
AGGGGGGGGGGAGAGCCACCCTCCGGGTTTTGGCATGAAATGGGGCGTCCCAGCAGCATGGATAGGTGGGTGGATGGGCAGATGGGAGAGGGCTGTGGGTGCCTGGGTGCTGACCCTAGGTGCAAGGCAAGTAGGGCCAGCTTGGGTTGCGTGGGTACCCATCACACTGGCGTCTGGGCATGCAGACAGGGAGATGGCTCTGGAGCCCCCAAGCTGGCCCTCAGTGACAGCT
>NW_009945424.1:0-9816 GCF_000696875.1 Nestor notabilis
CCAAGTATCGGTTTCCTCTACTACCACAAAAAAGGAGCACAGCCAGCTAATGGCTGTAGAAAACATTGTCATGTTTCAAACATCACGCCACAAGGAGGAGCAGATCATAACAACCTCCCCTAGGTCCTAACTAGAACAACAAAGATGTAAACCCCTGTGTGTGCTTCATGCAGTTCATTTCTTCAGGACTCCAATAGCTGTTTCCCTCCTTTGGTTTATTTTACGTAAACACAACCATTTTGTGAGCATGTGTTCAGAGGTAAAGATAAAGGGGTTAGCACAGGCCCTTGGTTTTGACACTGAAAGCAGTGAGAAACAGCAATAGGAGCTGCAGACTGCAGCAAGTATGAAATCTATTTCACTATGGAAATTGTACTGGGCTTTCCTGTAATTGTGGGTGATGGTAGAGCCTACAGGCAAGTGTCCCAAGAATTCAAGTTCCTAAAGCTCTACACAGAGGTGTGTTTGGGTAGGGGTTTTGTTTATTGTGGGAAGGTTACAGAAGTACACAAAGGTATTTTGCAGATGGGTTCAAGGTAGCGAAGTGATTTCACTACTTGAATGTTTCTGTATATGCATCTTACCTGTGTATGTATATGCACCTCAACTTTCCTTTAAAAGAAATGATCTGTTTATTTCAAGCAAAACCTAGAACTTCTTCAAGAAGGATAAAAGACAAAACAATTTGTTAAAACTGCACTTTCACTTCTAGAAATTACATAGCCTGAAAGCAGCTGTCTTCTGCCTTGCTTTCTGTAAAGGTGCCTGTCCCATCCTTTAAGTGATGTAAGCTGGCTTCTAGTCTGACTTCCACAGAGAGGCATACAGAGAGAGCATGGAGACATTTTCAGAAGCAAAGATGGTTGCAGGATTTTCAGCCTGCCAAATTAGGTGGGAAATGATGTTTCCACTATGGCTGTCAGCTTTGTCTTATCCTATTCCTGACAGAAAGCCCAAAAAGTGACATGAGTGATCTCCACAGCTTCTGAAAGTACAGGTACTTTCAATATGAGTCACCTGAATTGATGGCTCAAGCACTCCCAGCTGCTTGGCTGCTTAGTATGCCATTAGGCAGCTTCTTACCCCCAGCAGGCCCAGCTAGAGAGCCTACCCATAGGCATATCTGCAGGCTGTTCCTGAGGTCTCCTGTCAAATGGGATGGGATAGGGATGTATCAGCCATCCAGCTTCTCTGGAGGTCCCTGCCTTAAAAGGGGGCCAGACTAAGCCAGTAATTCATGTTGAGTGAAATGGAGGGAAAGCAGCAAAAATGCCTGTCTTGCTTTAATGAGAGAAGCCTGAAAATCTGCCATTTCTAGCCTAACAGTGCTGCTATCAAGCCTTCTGCATCTGTTGGCTAACAAAAAGTCCTGCTCCAAATGGGAAATGAGAAATGGCAAACCAGTTCTCTACCTAGGCTTACTGTGAAAATTTCTCAGAGGATGGCTGTGGGTCTTGAAGCCTATTTGTATCATGTTTATTTTGGGCTGTTAAAAGAAATGAGCTTAGAATTTGTTGTTTGGGTCTAGGGATCTGCCAAATGCTGAAGAAGAGAATCAGACCCCTGAAACAGTGCTGGAAAATCCACAGATATCAATCGCTAACTAGAATCTCAGTCCAAGCAGCAAAAGAATAAAAAGTCCTATTTTATTTCCTCCCCCCCACCCCCAATGCCCAAAACAAAAAAAAAAAAAAAAAAAAAGAAAAAGAAAAAACCAAACAGAAAACAAACTATGAAGAATCAATTTCAAAGGTCATCTGTAGTGAAAATCAGACAACAGTCCTCTGAGGGTTGCCTTGGAAGGTTACCTGGGCTATGGTCACCGTGGATTATCTACATTTGAAGCTTACTAGAGTAAGACTGCACTGACATAAGCATGATGACGTGCAGCACAGTACTTAGCTCCTGAATCATCTTCTCCATGCTTTCCAACACTTTGATTCAATTTTTGCATTGGTCTTAGTCACGTCAGTGTATATATAAAAATTGTTGTTGAGCTGTGATTCTAAGGCGTTCTACTGCGTTATGTAATGTTTTCAAGAAAGTTATCAAATTCCTTCTCAAAAGTTTACATGGTGTTAGCCTCTCCTTTTGATGGTTATTCTGTGGAAAGTTTGCTCAGACCTTTAAAACAAATTTCTAATACCACATGGACTACAGTGTTCAATCTATAGCTTTTGCAGCCTTATACTGAACTCTCTTTTTAACATGAAAAACCTAACAAAGAACCACAGTTGTAGTCCAAGTTAGCATCACTAGTAAAAATATGATAAAATGAGATAACATAGCAGTTGTTTAATGAAATCAGTTTCACAGCTAAGTTAACAATAATTATTGATACAATCATAGAATGGTTTAGGTTGGAAATGACCTTAAAGTCGCCTAGTTCCAAACCCCTTGCCATGAGCAGGGACACCTTCCACTAGACCAGCTTGTTCTATACTCAATTATATTAAAGCTGTGCCATGAACTAGTATGATAGGCAGTTATAAATACTATAATAGGTTTGGGGTTTTTTTTGTAACCCTGGAAGTCTAAATATCCCAGAAATAAAAGCAGAAGCTTACTCTCACATAATCGTGTTTAACTCATTTGCAGTCTTGTATCTAATTAAATAACCCAAAGCAAATATGACAATAAATAACACTGTTTCCCTGTTCTGCAGAGAAAGGACTAACATATATATACAGACATATATATAGTACATATGCAGGATTGATTTCTGTAGAAACTCTTCTTGTAAAGACAGTTACAAAACCTGACTGAGTAGCCCTGTATAAAAAAAGAAATTTGATGTTACTTACTTGTCCTTCAGAGTACTGGATAAATGTATTAAACTGGACTTCAGCATCCTCCTTAATAGTATTCCTGTTGCTAGGAAACAGTTATCGGGACCCCACAAGCCTTGTCTTTGGGACTGCTTTCATACTTTACCCAAAGCCCCTGCTCTGACATGCTTGAAATTTTGTTTCCATTTTTCATTGTCTTTCCTGCCATTTTTCTCCATTTGTTTTTGCTTACAAAATCCAATTTTGCAAACAAGCAGATACATATCATGTAACTAACCAGCTGTGCAAAATGGAGCTCTCCTTCAAAATGTATCCTCATGGTATACACCAAATGTATTCCTGGAATAGCTTTTCACCCTCACCATTTGTCCTGGGATAATTGCTTGTGTGGATTGTACTACTCATGGAAGATCACTACTTTCTAAGTATTTACCAAAATATCTGTATTTCTGTGTAAAACACAATGCTTTCTTTCCCTTTACTGCTGAGGTATTTATTGCACCCACTTACTGCAAGATTATGCTTAATTGGAAGCCTCATTGTTTTATTTGATGCTCTTTTAGATGATTTCACTCTGCATATGAGACTTCCCATGGATTTCCTAGAAGCAAAGGGCACTAGGTCCTCCTGTTTATCAAGCTTATAAATAGATCGTACAGTTTATCTTTCAAAAATCCTAGCAAAGCCAAAATGATAATTATAGCTATATAATTATTAAAATATGTTCCTAGCTGAGCTTATTATCACCTCTCAAGAATCAATGAAGAAATAGATGCCATGGATTTGATGACAGGGTTGTTTCAGTGGTTCTTGTTTTACAAAACACAAGGAAGGAGGTGATGGAAAGGTCACAGAAGGTGGCAAAAAGGGTGAATTCAGCATTCTGTTATAGAAGGCACTCTTTAGATCCTCCAAGGATGTTTCTAAAAAGCTAGTCTGAGATATAAAAAAGCTCCAAGCTTCTAGACTTACCCTATTTAACCTTTTACATATCCCTGATTCAACACAATCTCCAGATATACATTGCCAGGACACTTTTCCCTCAGAGTATCAAACTTCTGACCTTGCAGCTGTTGTAAGTCAATCACAACGACACGTCCTGCTGTACCATGTTATAAATAAAGGTAACTTGCTCATCAAATTCCAAAGAGCTACAAGTACTATGCGGCCTGTTCCTGCAGTTTTCACACAGGCAAGACTGTCACAGAGCTAAGACTTTATTTATACTGCTGATGGCCTCAGCTCCCTTTTATTCATGGTGGTATAAATCAGGATTCACCCTAATAAAATCATGCGTTTAGACAGAAAATCGAGTGTGAGTGGAGAGCCAAAGGACAAATTCTTGTATGCAGTAATCCTTCAGACTACTAGTGCAATCCCTGAAACCTTGCCCAGGGAGAGCCTGTCCCCCCAGCTACCTGAAACCACTGGGGACCTTGCTTCTATGGAAACTGTAACTTCAGTGCTACTGAAAATGGTTTCTGAGTAATTTGCAGTGCTCACTTCTTACACTGCGCTCTTATAGAGTTGAGTTGCATTAGCCAGGCTGTAAGGTCTTCCTTCTGCTTCTTGCATACTGCAGTGTATTGCAAAGGCTCTCAGCCCTGTCACTTTGTTTTTCCAAATGGAAATTCAGCTGCAAAAAAAGGGAAGAAAAAATGTTGGAGTTAGAGATAAGCTGCTGCAAGAATCATCTCATTGTCCTAAAAGAAGGATCATGATTTTCCCTTTTCTGGTTATGAACCTCAGATTAACCACAATGAAATGTTGGAATGCTTTATTTGTATCCCATAATGATCATAATATCATAATAAGTGATATAAAATCTGTGTTGCTGCCAATGCAAGCCACTCAGAATGCAGGATGCAAACTGATGTCCATGTACTGTAGATCACAGTGAGCCCAGAAAAGAGACAACATTGTAAAACAAATCCATCTATATAGCACAGTCTTGTCATGCAAACCCCAGTATTGGTGATAACTGCCCCTCAGTGAATTCAGAAATTGCCCAGTGAATCTCTAGCATCAAAAAGCCACATGCATTGTCCTTGGATTTTCCAGCCAAATCAAAGCCCTGATTTCAGAAAAAATATATTGTTCCAGTTTTAAGGCTGCCTTTGGGTGAGGTCATTAATAGGACGATATATTTATAGGCCAAATCAAATAGGGTTTAGCCAAATTCTTGTTTTACTGTGGAAGAGCTAATCCCTTCATCACTTGAATCTGCTTGGCTATCATTCATTAAAATATGAGTATCAGCTATTTTACTCTGGGCCTAGTGACAAGACTAAATAGTGCCACAGTAAAGTAAAAGAGGTATGCTCCAGCTGTCCCTTACATCTCCTCTGTCCTAAATATACCTTTTCAGTGGTTTGGCTGGTTTAGTTTCCAGGAAGACTAGCAAAGGTTTAGCTTTATATATGGCTAGCAAACTGAATGGGCAATAAATAAAACAGGGTTTCTGGGGAAAGATTTGTTCTCAAAACACAGTATGGAGTACAGGACTTAAGAAGTAGCTTTGTCGTCCCTGTGTGTTTTGTTAAAAAGAATTCTTGAAAAAGCATGATAATCCTTTCTTTTCTTGTTTGCATTATCCTCTTTCAAAACCTCAGTAAAACTCTCCTTTTTCAATATACCTACAAAACCTTGGCAACAGTTAGGTTTTGCTGTGCTAAGAACAGCATCTATCAGGTTGGTGGGGAAGGTCTTACTGCTTCCTTATATTCCCCATCTCCATCTGCTACCTAATACACAGCATTTGAAGCTCTTGTGGTAGGGAGATGTCTCACTGTTGTGGGTTTGTGTGGGAGGTACTGGTACAAGGATAAAACTTTTAGTTCTGAGTTCTAGAAATAATAATAATTTTCAAGGTTCCTCAACTGTGTCTGCAACGTGGTATTTATGGCAGTGACAGACACCTTCATACAAATAGCCAAGACACAACTCTCCCAGCCTGCTCTTGCCTTTCTCTTCGCTTGCAAATGCTTTGTTCATGGGCCCCATCGGCAGAGAGAAGGAGAGAGGAGGGGATAGGAGAGGAAGGAAATAGCTTACAGAAAGTCAAAACTGTACCTTCTTCTGCTCCAGAAGAATGGGAGTAAGCCACTAGGAAAGAAAACAAGCTGGATGAAGATGTTCTTCAAACACATGCGAGATCTGGAACTGATATGATTCTCTAGAACGTGTCAGAAATTATGAGACAGGTTTGGAATTTCATCACCTTCATGGTGATGGAAGTCAGAGAGTTGGAGTCAGATGAGACCTCAGGCTCTGAGGATCTCTCTAGGCATGAGAATTCAGAGGAACACCTGTCAGAAGAGACATACATTCTAGGCCACTTTCATAGTCATTGTGGACTAAAACTGGGGAGGTTGGCACAACTTGTGTGTATTGCAACCTCTCATTAAGATTTGCTACTCTGAAGTTCCCCCACCCTGCATTTCCTTCCCACTTTGCAGAGGGCCTGGAGCAGGGCTGACTCTGCTCTGCAGCCAAGCCCAAAGACATTTTTGTATTGCCATCAGAATGGCAGGGCCAAGGGAGTCCTGCCTGCGGATTCGCACCTCCCATCACTTTTAAATGCTGATTTTTTGGACCCGCTGTCCTGAGTGCACAGCGTCCGCCAGGCACTGTGCCACAAATCCTCTCTCAAGAAAATACAGGTGGAAAGCAGCTACTAATACTGCTCAGCAGCACAGCCACTTAGGCAGCATGGCTGCTGGGATGATCATCAGAGAGGAGGGCACTTCTTAATGCTCTCCCTCAAGCCCCAAGTGATCTGTGATAGTCCTGAAGAAGGCATGTTGGAATAGCTGGCTGAAACAGATTTTTTTCTTTCTGATGCCTTTCCCCTATAAAGCATTCAGGTTAACAAAGAGAAGTCATTCAGTTGTAGAAGCAGAGGTGGCCTCTGGACTCCCTCTGGACTCTGGAGCCCCTTCTGCCCAAATGAACTTGTCTAGTGGGGCAGCTTCTCAAGCCTGCAACTCATTCCTTTGAACTTTCACACTTTGTGGGCCAGTAATTAAAGATATTAAAAGGAGAGATTGAGGGAGGGCACAATTGCTGCATTTTGCTCACCTGTTTGTTTGTTTGTTTGTTTGGAGTTGAGCCATTGGAGGTGTGATTCCTCTGATGTTTAGAAGAAACCAGACTACAAAATATCCTGTCGCTTTTGTCTCTTGGCTTTCTCAGTGGCAGACTGTATTACTCAGCAGGAGAGAAGGAAGCCATGGCTTTCATCTTGGCTTCTAGCTACTGGCACTTATGCTTATGTAATCAGCTTTTAGGAGAGACTGTTGCATTTTAACCATTTTCCCGATTGCTCAATTATCAATCTGTCATTTCATCCAAATTTCAAGGGCGCTTGACCAGACCTGTTTTCATCACAGATACAAAGCTGATTACCTCTTTGGGATCCTCATAAACTCCATCTCTGAACCAAGTGTTTTCCTGCAGAATGATCTTGGTTTTTTCTTGGGGGCCCTTTGTCTGGGGTTATTACTTTGGCTGTCTTAATAAGTAAGAGCCATCTGGAGGCATGGTTGACCGAGTTTGCACCTGCGTCTACATCTGCACTGTCTGGCCACGTCAGGTGGATGTTCACTTAAAAGATCCATCTCAGTGTGAGAAAAAGGAAAAGAAAAGGGAGGGAAGGTGTAAAACTGTTATTCCTGCCTCACTACAACAGCAGGTGCACCAGATGGCTCACAAAGTAATTAGGGTGAAGAAAGAGCGTCAAGACTTCGTGTGGTGTGGTCTGTAAATGATCATCAAATCAAATTCTCTATCAAAGATGGAGTTTTCTCTCTCTCCCCACTGGCAAATCGATACACATTTGAAACAGCACGTGATCTGCTTCCTTACATGCAGGCACCTGGAATGCAGACAGAGAAACCTGGTCAAGAGACCATTCTTGTTAAGCAGCCATCTGTCCTAACAGACTGTCCCAAAGCATTCCCAGCCTCTTGACTAGTTATGCTTCACTTTATTTGAAGACCATCTTTCCTAAAAAAATATATTTTCAGCCCCTTAAGTGGTCACCTAGAAGAAATTTTGCCATGCAGCATGTTAGGTAAACAGCACAAAGCTTCCTGGTAGAGTTACGTTTTGGCAGCAGAACTTGAGTTGGTTTCATCTCCAGACAGAATTGTTTCTAAAGCTTCTCATAGTTTACCCCCTTTTCTTAGCTTTTCAGTGTGTTAGCTGCCTTAGACACAGGGAGATACTGGCTCCTACTTGAGCCTGCTGGACTAGGTTATGATTAGCATATTGCATATCTATTAGCACATGATACTGTAGTATCCCCATGTCTCAGACAAGGGTGCCTCAGTAGAGGACCACTGAGTTCCTGTGCAGCCTACTGTTTTGAAAAGGGCTGTTCCTGCACACCTGCCTGCTGTCCTTCTCTTCACATACCCAATCTCTAAGTCATCTGAAATAATCGCACTAACTACTAATGTTTCTCTCCTAATTTTTTGTGGCTTTGTTCCCCATTTCAAATCCTACATTGTGCCCAGGGAAGAAGTTCTGCGCCATTCTGGCACTCATGGGAGCAACATCAGTGGAGACCAAAACCGTTGATCAGCAGTTTAATCACACACCTGAGGTTTTAAATATTTTTACAGTGGTATTTCTGTTTATGTTCTGGAACATATCTCTTTGTCACAAGCACCATTTCATCAAATAACTACAGTAAACCAATTATGCATGAAAAAGGAGAAACCTAAAACTGAGCTTGCAACTGGCTTCTCAGATAATCACAGAGTGGTGAGGGAGCAGCTGTACAAGGCTCAGATACTGTAGGATAAATT
This sequence comes from Nestor notabilis, assembly GCF_000696875.1. NCBI lineage: Eukaryota > Metazoa > Chordata > Aves > Psittaciformes > Psittacidae > Nestor > Nestor notabilis. Next base: position 8,603 of record NW_009945424.1, read on the forward strand.
CTGTAGAAAAACTTACACATAAAAATAAGTTTTAACAATGTGCATAACACTAGCCTAGGATTTAAATCTAAGAAAGCAGCCTGTTTTCCTGCTGGTATTTACTACAAACTGAATCATTTTTTATTTGACTGTCAGCATGTTTGGGTTTTTTCCCAAATGACATTCTGCTATGGTGAGCTTACAGCTTAAAATTGATAGAAGATTTACCTTTCCAAGTCTGTGATCTTTTTTCAGTAAGCCAGTCTGTAGCTGAATGTTCTCTCTTAAAGGAAGCTATGACTGAGTTAAAGTGATACTGAGTACCTGTCACAAACATGTGCGGCATGCAGGAGAAGAAACCTCACATGGGCTGCAGCGCAGGGGACTGTAGTGGACTGCTGTAACGTAGGGGCTTGTTGTCTGGAACTACAGTGTAAAGCACGTGATGCCGAACTCAAGAGAGTTCTCTAGAACCTTCATTTCTGTTCTCCAGAACAGTTATATTTGCAGTGTTTAGGGTTATAAACATATTAGTATAAGTATAAAGTAAAATATTAGTATATTATATACCTATATAATAGGTAATATCAGTGATTTTAGTTTGATTTTTTCTTTGTTTGTTTATTCATTTGTTTTAAACCCACTTAGAATCTGTCAAGCAGTATCTAAACTTGCTGTGCTTTTTTGGCCAGAAAGTTTGGCCCAGCTTTTACTAATTTTCCACTGAGATGCAAAAACTAATTAGGGGACAGTCTACTTCCTCTGAGGCACCAATACATCTCCAAGGGGCCCCACAGGAATCAAGAAGTGCTCTTGCTTTCTTTTGAAATACCACTTTCCATGTCGTCCCCTTCTCCTCTTCCCCCAGGCGTGCCAAGCCTCTGAGTCCTATTCTTGAGCACATGCTGTTGCAGAAAAGATGCATGGAGGGAACATATCTTCTCAGGAAGAAAACTCAGCTCCTCACCTGAGGTAACAGGCTCTGGCTCTCCACCACATGGAGGGGCCTTTGTGGCCTTGGATAGTTTGGCACATGGTATGAAGTTTAGTCTTTCTCGCTAACTAGCTGAAAGCAGGTACCTGTTCAGGGGTCTCTGGACTAGCTGGATTTTCATTTCTGCTCAGTGAACTGGGTGTTTTCTGTTTTGGGCAGAGCAATGCCTAATTTGTAGACTTATAAATCGTTTATTGCTTCTAGCCCTCAGTTTAATACGGAGTCAGCAGTTCAACTCTTC
>NW_009945424.1:9829-10267 GCF_000696875.1 Nestor notabilis
TTCAAAATTAGACAACTATCTATCCCTGTAATTACAACGGTGAGCAGTGTGCCAGTACCTTACACATGCATTCCTGGTTACTCAAAACAAAATTTTTATCCTCCACTCTAACAAAAAGGAGCAAAATTTCCCCACTGGTATTGCTAAAATCACCTTCACACATCAAACCTAAACAAATAAAGCAGCCCCTGCGTATGTGCTCCAACTTTAGCTGCTTCCGGAGTGGATAAGTTACCGTGGATCCCTTTGATATACACCTGTAGTTTGCTCCATTGAATATATCTTCACTGAAATGTGAAAAAATAATCTGTAAAATACCTAAATCTTAATTTTCCTGTAAAAGACACTCTAGGAGCTTCCCTCAGCTTTAGTTTGGATTTTTGCCGTTGCTGTTGTAATGTCTTCATAGGTACCTGAAAATACAGCTTATTTCCCTAC
>NW_009945424.1:10298-22385 GCF_000696875.1 Nestor notabilis
ATTATTCCTGGTTGGTAAACAATGAAGATTAATTGTTTTCTGATGTAGGAGAAGCAAACATGATTCTTATTCACAAGTAACCTTGGCAAAGTCAGGAGGGGCACACACAGCCCTGGGAACAATATTCTTAGCCAGCTTCACTTACAGAGCCACAAAGAAAGCTCATGTTGTTGCTGTTGCTTAGGTAGAAAAAGCTATGACAGACAACTAAGATATGGTCCAAGTCTCATATTCAAATTATAGGTAATTAAGTTGAAATGCACCTTTGAACTTATTACCCTGGTTTTATAAAGCTCTTAAATTTTTATGGAACATTTGAGGATATGCTTGTTTTCCTGTTGTATAATCTCAGCTTCCATATCTTGCTGAAAGACCTGTGGCAGGAACATAAAAACAGTGATAGGACTGTTTTTAGAGCAGGTCTGCGTGATGAAAACAGTGGGAAACAGACCAGCCCCATCACAGCCTGGGTCCCACTCCTGTTGCTGAGAGGTGAGGCTCTGCTGTACAAGTACAGGTGCAGTGCTGTGTTTTAGAACTTCTGTTGCTTCCGCTTTAGGTTAGTAGCAGAGCTCTGTATAGCAATGTATGGACGTACAAGCTGGGATGAAACCTACTACAGGCATCATGCTGTATCCCTTTGCAAAACATAAACATACCCTTAGTGATGAATGGAAGAGGGAGCGTGTAAACCTTAAGGTAAATGTCCTTTTTCATGGAGGTATATAGGGAGTCAGAGTAATTTAACAGCTTATAAAATGAAGGAAATGGATATATTTGCACTGCTAAATGATGGAATATAAAAAAATAAAATGTTATCATTCTGAAAATGTTATATGTTTGCAAAAATAGAAAGAAAAGAAATAGAGAAATTATACCATTAATCTATTCATTTTGATTTGTGGTAATGTTTCTTCAAATCAAATTATTCTATAATGACCTATTCAGTGTTTTGCATTACCTTTGAAACAAATTGTCTATTATTTTGGTACTTCTCTGGCCCCTAAAAATGTGTCTCAGCTTTTCAAACATTGATGTAGGAAAGCAACATTTATTTCTGTTTCACAAATAGGAAACTGAGGTATTGTGATCCTAAGTATCTGATTTACTTATGGGAGAGGTCCCAGTGAAATTCTGCATGTAAGTTTTGCAATAGCAGAGTCAACAGAGGACAAAGATCAAACAGAAATGAGGGCAGGACTGTGACTGAAGCTAGATCGCACTGAGCTTGGACTGTCCTTCCTTAGGTGCAGAAGGAGTTTTGCCCAAGTAATACTATAAAATTAGGTCTCTATGCATGTTAACATTTTTAATAAAATTATTTACTCCTAAGTCATATGAGTAAAAGTCAAATCCACAGTATTTAATAGTGGAGTATTTACTTGTGGTCAGCTTGGATCCAAACACCCTTTCAGTGACCTAATTCTGTATTATGAGGATGCCATGCCAAGACATTGAGCTTGTTTTGAGCAACAAGCCAACTGTTCTCAGTATAACTGTTCTGAAACCATTGTAGGACTAAGCCCTATGTGGTGGTTACACCATTTGAATTAAGAGACTCAATAGAATATTTCTGCAGCTTTTCTAATTAAAATAATAATTATGTAGTGCCTATTAGCATGGAATTCCAAATGTAAGCTTCAGGGTCAAATGGCTTAGAAAACTGAAACTCTGCTCCCTTTGTAGCAAAAAAGGAGACAAGATAGTTCCAGGCAGCTTCATTTACATAAATAACAAATACTGTTTACCAATAATTCCATGTACTGAGTTCTGCTCTTCAGCTGGAATCTTTCTGCATAAATGACAAAAGGTTATTGCTCATGCACCCTAGCAGCATGCACCCCAGCAGCATGAACCCCAGCAGCATGCACCCCAGAACTGGTCAGTCACTCTCATCAACAGGTAGTCATGTTTGATAGTACAGTAAAATAAGATCAGTTAGAGGGGGCATGGTCTTTCTTTATGAGCATGGATAGTGTTGATAGGTCTGGTGCTCATGAGAACAGCAGGTAAAGGCCATATAACCTGCTTAGCTTTGGGACTTAAGACAACACATGGTCAAGATATTTAGAAGGCCTCTTTGGGAAGACAATACCAAACCAGCAGAAGTAGATCTGAAATCACAGAAGCAAGCCAAATTAGCTGCACATCAGAGTAGATGCTGGTGAAGTGCCTTTCCTTGAACTGAAGCTGTATGGTGGGGGATCAATCAATCAATTTATAAGCACCTCGAAGGTAATAATAGTCTAGTGAATGCGAATTTGTCAAGGACAAATTGTATCAAACCAATCTAATTTCTTTCTTTGACAGGATAAGTGAATAAGGGGGTAGCAGTAGATGTGATATATCTTGACTTCAGTAAGGCTCTCGAGTCTCCTACATAGCATTCTCGTAAGCAAATTAAGGCATATGATTAAATCACTGCAGAGAAGGCTTATAGCTGTGTGAGAAAACAAAATCAAAGAGAAACTATCAACAGTTTGTTGTCAAACTGGGAGGATATTTAAAATGGGGTGTTTCTGAGCCTAGTTCTGTTCAATCCTTTGCTGATCAGTGATCTGGATGATGAAATGATGAGGATGCTTTAAAATTTGGAAGGAATTCCAGAAACCAGAAAGTACTTCTGAAATCAGCTGGTGGAAACTTGATACAAGTGGACAGGCAGAAAAGGAGTTAGAAGTTAGGGGGATAGACAGTAGCAACAGTGTGATACTATGTTAAAAAAGATTCTTCTTATTCTTAGATATGTCAATCTTCATTTGTAAAGGGCAAGAGGTTCAAGGCGGCTCTAGGTGACCCTGCTTGAGCAGGAGAGTTGGACAAGACCTCCAGATGTTCTTTCCAACCTCAACTCTTCTCTGTTTCTGTATAAATCTAGCTATTCTTGAGACCACTGATACCTCAGCTAGAGTGCAGTTTCAGGCTTCAGACTATAGGAAATATGTAAACTTATATTAAAGGGGCAAAAAGAAGATGAGATAAATGATAGTGGCTTGAAAAACCTCACATCTGAAATAGGCTGAAAGTAAGCCACTTCTGTATCATTTGCTGCACCGGGCAGCAAATGTGCTGCAACTTCTTAGAGCCATTAAAGCACACTGCTTAGTGTCATCAAAACACATAACTAAAATTTTAAAACTTGGTGTTCAACAGACTACTGATTTTGTGTCATTTTATTGTATAGTTAGAAGTGAAGTTCTTTATTTCTTTTTTTCCAATTGAAGCCCCTAATGTCTATCAAGTTTTCTTCTTTGCCCTTTTGGTGATTTCTCGGTTTCGTGTTTAGAAATATCCCTAGACAGATGAAACATTGCTCTTGATGCTGGCAACTAAGATTTACAGAAAAAATAATTTCAGCTCTGTGTATTTAGGGATTTGTAAATTTTATAGTATTACACAACTTTCTTCTGCATCTTTCTGATTAGAACAACACAGGTGAACTAAATGAGTAATGTCAGTCAAGAAAACACTGTGGCTTTATAGAGTAACTATTCATGAAGAAAAAGCCTTGAAACATTTCCAGAACTAGAGGCAGAGAATTTATTGTTCCTACTGGAATCCAGAATAACTACTGCTTTGTGCCATCATTTTATAATCCTTGTCTGTCAATAAACATAACTGTAGCTAGCAATAAAAATGATACAGGCTCAGTCAAGCAACGCTACCCTGGTAAAACAAATTTATGAGCCAGTTAATATTTTTAATCCTGTTACAGAGATGACCTCAAAACCCAGACCATTTATCTAAGCTTCTATCCCCTAAAGAAGTACATGTGGATGTCAGATAAGCGAAACCTGCTTTTGAATCATGTTGATCTTGGGTTGAGGTTGGGCAACAAGAGGGAGAAAGGGTGGAACGGTAGACATAGGTCTGCAAAAACAAACCAGCCCCATTAGTGTCTATCTCCTAGCCTAGTATAGAGTTGGTCAAAAACTCTTGGAGACTCGAATGAAGCCGTTCATCAGACAGCATAAAATTCAGTATGTTATATTTTTTCCTTCTCCACATCAGTTACATGCCAGTGATTATTCCACTTCCACCACTGATCCAAGATGACTTATCACAACAGGGAGTCGTTCTGTTTACACCACTCCAGAAATCTCTGACATTATTTGATCTACAGCATCCATTAGACACACAGAATACATTTCTTTCTCTATTGTTTCATCTTATTAGAAAGATGCAGCAATGACACTGTCTGCTAATTGCTATCCAACTGGTGCTTTGTGCCTTGTTAATTTTGACTAAGACACTTTTCCTGCATAGCACAGTGTAGATATTCCTAATAGTGGAAAGACAGGTAGTTAATTGGTGTCTTGAGTGTTACACAGACAAATAAAAAATTGACTGAAAATCAGGTTTTGTCTGATGGAAGGGTTGGCTCTTGTCAGTAGTTTCTACAATGCACTCTTTCTCTCTGTCCTGCAATGTATTCTTGTAAAAGGTGCTGAGATCCGTAACGGCTACTAGAAGAAAACATGCCGCTGCCCATAACTTATGATGAATTAATACAAAGGAATGCTCACTTTTCAAAGCTCATGCAGGTATTCTCCTGAAGGTGAAAGCCAGAGGCGTCCCAGAACAGAGTGTATTTTTGCCCTGATTGACTATGTCTCCTGGAAAGTCTGTAAGATATCAAGGCAAAACACACTGTATTAACAACTCAGTTACAGGATCCACCAAATACGAAGTGAGAGGGGCTGTAAAGATATATATTGTTCTTGTTTGGGGAAGACAGGTGGGTCAGTCTAGGAACAGAGGTTCTGCTTCTAGTTCTAGTCTGGCATATAAAGGAGGAATTTTTGATTGCTCCAGACAGTAATCCTTGGAGTCCTGAAAGAAAATAACAGAAAGTGCAAGGAAAAGAGTTTTCTTTCACCCAAGCTACTTACACATTCCATTTGTTCTTGGACTTAGACCCAAATCCAAACCTTCTGCACTGTCTCATCAAAAATACAGGTTGATGTTTCAGTTCTTATGTCTTATGTATACCAATGTCCTCTACAGTGCACATAGGCATACATCTAAGGCAAAACAAATGATGGCTCTTACAGACTGTGAGCTAATTGCTGAGGTGATATATGCACAGGGACAGCATTCAAATGTCCTAAACCAAGAGATAATGGAAGCTTTCTGGTCATGAGGAAATATATTTACATACCTGGTCTTGTAGAAGAGATGGGTTAAATGTTAGTTATCTTTCTGCAAGTTGGCTGTTTGTGGAGAAATGGTGTCCTGCAGCCCCCACTGAAGGCAGAGCTGCAAGTGTACAGCATCTTGGAAGTAAGAACAAGAATCTTGGATATACATGCCTGCATTAAAAACAAGTTTGGTAACCATGTGGAATGCTATATATAATATTCAATGTCTGTTCACTATAAATGTTTACCTGTGAGAAAATATTCTGGTTTCGCTGCTAATTTTATTTGAATTTCTGTATCTGAAGAACAGCCTTCAGACAAATAATCATTTAAGTGTAGCAGCTGAAAACAAACCCTAGCAAGACTATAGCATCAATTAATTTATAAGACATTAGAATGGCTCTCTGGATAACAATCAGAAGCAGCCAGACAGGAAAAATCAAGATGTAAGATGAGTGCAACAAAAAAGCCTACTAAATTCAGTACAGTCTAGTGACAGTCGACTCTCTATATATATTCCTACAGAACTGCAAGAAGGTCACTTGTGATCTTAACCATGTGTGGTGATATGGGTGAGCACAGCTCAGTGCAGCACCCTTGCACTCTTCATCCTGCCTAACATGCCAGTGCTCCAGCACACAGAAGCTGGTAAGTTCCAACTTCTCAAACACTGTCTGAACTTACAGCCATTATCAATTTAAAAATCATACCTCCGCTGGAAAATAGTTTACCTATATTGTTATAATTACACCTATGATTAAAGAGAGGAAAAACAAACCTATTGATTTTGATTTCCTTTCTCCTGTTTGTTTGAGTGGGGGGTTTTCGTTTTGTTTTGGGGTTTTTTTGTGCATTTGAAAGCAGTCTTTACCTTGCCTGTTTCAATGTTTGCTCAGTCTAGTCACTCTGTTATCCTGGGGGAAGGGAGCTAAGGGAGGGGCTGGGGAAGGAGAGAGAGAAAAGCATCACATAGCAACAAAAAAAAGAAATTAAAAAATACATAGGATAATACGATTTTTAAATCGGGGGGGCGGGGGGGGAAGCACAGGTGTTTGTGAATGTATCTAGAGAAGGATAAGGAAAGTGTTTTAATTGACTGGATTTTGAGCTAACAGCTCCTCTTGGAGAAAGAAAGGCTGTGTCAATTTTCTCCCTGCAGGGAAGGCAGAGCAAGCAGGGGAGGAAAAACAGGTGAGAGCCCTTCTCCCTCCTGTGGTTGCCATTCTGTGCCTGTGCTGAGATGTGCATGTCTTACGCAGAGCCTGGACAAGATGACTGATGTACTCCTCTCACAAGGCTGTTTGTGAAAGAGCAAACACTCTCCCAATCAGTTCACTTCCCCCTCTGTGTCTCAGAAAATTACAGATATTGCATATGCTTAAGGAATTGCTAACTCACTCTCCTGATTTCCTCTTTCTCTTCTTTTCCCCGGGTGGGCAGTTTTCATTTTTCACATTCAATATCACTCCTTGTTTTCTCCTTTCAAATCTAACAGTGACACAGAAAGAAAAAATGAAGACATCAATAGTATAGAGAATACCTCATTAGTTTTGATTTATTATTTTTCCCTTCCTTGCAGAGAAAAAAACTGTGGATTTAATTTGAGGAGGACCCAGTTGGTAAACCGCTACTGAGCAGGAATTCAGCTGGAGAAAAATGCAACTCAACAAGAGCAGTTTTGATAAGCTTACTTAAATCCCTTATACATGAGCTCTTTCTTTCCCTCTCCTACACGATGTGTGTCATAGTGGCTTTTGTAATACTGACTACCCTAAAAGGCTACCTTGAAATTCATTTCACAAAATACCATTTCCAAAACATGTTTTCAAAACTTTATTTATGATTAAAGAGGGGAGCTGAAAATTTAACCTTTGATCTAGACTGAATAACTTTTTGCCAGTTCACCCTGAACTGTCATTTCCACTGAAGTGACTAAAAGAGACAGAAGATGTGAGAAGCAGAAACCGGTTTTCTGAAAATGCTATGATCTTGCCAGTGTCTCACAGACAAGTTGGCACTAGTCTCTATCGCTAGCTGCTTTAAAAAATAATATCTGTACCATTGCAATATTTCTTCTTTGAAAAATGATAATTTAATGATGGATTTATAAGTGATGGAGCCTGCCATTTCCCCACCCCCTTTGTCACAAAGTGCAGGAGCCTTAACTCAAAGAGGCTGTGGCTAGATCTAGGCAGTGCTGATTCCAAATATCTGTTTAGTCCTTGATACAGCTGAAGAGGTTTTCTACTCACTATGCAACCAGAGGTGACTGATCCCACAGTCTGCTATTGATTCCTTTTGCAAAAATACCTGGGTTTGGGTGTGTGTTTTAAGAACTCAGACACTGAGGCAAATTTTAGTTTCCTAAAGCTAAATGCATGCTCTGATTTTCCAAATGACCAGAGAGGCAATGCAGCCCAGAGAAACAGGCATGGAAGGGAAGAAGGGAGAGGGAGGAGTGGCAGGTTTGGTTGTTGTGTTTAAAATTGACACTGACATATCAGCTTTGTGGGATTGAGTCCTGGCTTGCCCTATATTTCTGTAAAGTATTTAGCAAATTTTGGATGCTGCTAGCTGTTGCATTAATAATGATCTTGGCTCACAAATAACAAATGGCCTTAAGCTCAGCACTGTCAGTATTTAACCTGGGCTGGGAGGGAAGTGAAGGTGGCACTTGAAGCCCTTTCCATCTGGGTATACAAGCTGTAAGGTAAAGCTCTTGGCCGTCTGGCAGATGTTCCCAATACGTTCATGCCTACAGCTTTTTTCATCAGCACTGAAATGGTTAACAGTGAAAATTACTTAAAATACTGGTTTTGGCTCCTGATCTTTTCTTCAGTGCTTTCTGTGAACCCAGGCCAATGTCAAATTCTTGGGTTTGATCCCAAGGCTTTTCCTTGCAGCAGCTGAGGCTAGCAGAGATGGCTTAGGAAAAGATTCTTGAACATATGTGTGGCAAAAAGGTGATGTACCTCTTCGTACTAGAGCAACTCAAGACGGGTTAGACTTCATCTGTAAAGATTGCATGCTATTTAAATAGATGCTGTTCATCTGATATACATTTCATGTAAAGGAAAATGTTATTCAGGAAAAATAATCCAAAAAAGAAGAAAATTAAGTCCAAAATAGTAATCTGTATTCTGAGCTTTTACAGTGTTAATGTAAAGTCATAGGAAAAGGATATGATGATATACAGACTTGATGAGCCACTGGAAACAATGTGAGATGGTGCAATAATATTAGCAATAACAATTTGTGTCTTTGCAGCATTCAGTGGAGGAAGATGATAGAAAAAGAATGTAATACAGTTTAACAATCAACGATCTTTAAAATGCAATATTCCTGAAAGGGTTTTCCTGAGAGGGTTTTATCCATGATGGTGGAGAAAAAGGGAGAGAAAAATCCTCTGTATTAATTTTAGGTTTATAAAGCAGTTTCCATTTTCCAAGGAAAATGATACAGAAAGACAAATAAAAAAAAAAAGACTAACATTTATTCATTCACCATTTTGTAACTATTAAATACGGATGCATTACAATAATATACTTTCTTTTGTTTCTATTTGTAAAATGTACAAGTGTTATAAATATGTTAATCTCCTTTGTTGTTACAGATCAGTATGGGCTAAAAAAAATTGATTGTTAAACAAGTTGTAGTCAATATTTATTTTTGTACTTCCCAAATTTTTAGCCAGTGGTTACATATTTGTGAATATGCATTTTGTAATTTATTTCTGCTAACAAACCCTGCTTCTACAGATAAAGATTATTCAGTTCCTCTTTAGGGAGAAAGTCAAGATAAATGGAGGCATGTAATAAGGTGGGGGGAGCATTTGTTGTGAGGGGACTGGGAGTGTAAGGCAGTTGTGAGTACCAATTAAAAGCAAAATGTCTCTAGAGAGACTTCATTTATGTTTTTTTCTCCTTGCAGTGAAACTTTCTAATGAAGGAAATGTCCTTTAAATTCAATGCTAAGTGCTGCTACGCTGAAGCGTGCATTGTAACTCCAATCTTAAAGACTAACAGATGTTTTAACTTCTGTTAAAAGACAAAACACTTTTTTTTTGAGACTGTCAGTGTTAGTGTGTGATTGTTTACACTTGGTATCCTTAAGGAAAACAAACTTTAACCTTGACACAATGATGGAAGCTGAAAAAAGTGGTGCTGAATGACTGACTCCATTTCCTTTCAAGGGCCCGGTGCAGCAGCACAAGACGTCTTCCTGTGTGACTCACGGAGGCTTTAACAATAGCACATGTGGAAAACCATTTACATGATTTTTTTTGAATAGTCAGGGATGAATTTCTGAAACAATGAATGTTCAGATCTAACTTCCTTCAGCCTTCTCCCTCCCTACTCCGCATCCCCTTGGTAAATTTAGATAAGATTTTTATATCATAGTTGAAGATTCAGCATTTATAACATAAATCAGGTATATGATGCATTGAGCATCGATAGGAGCCTGAAGGTTTGGGGGGAGGTTAGGCATTTTGTTTACTTTTAGAAAAATTTCTTTACTGGCACAAACTAGTTGATGAAGATAAATCTCTAGTGTGTGCTTCTTCTTGGTACCTAAGTTCTTCAGAACAAGGAGAACACCTGAAGAACTAAGACTTCAAGTATAGTCAGCAGACGGAGGTATTTCAGAGAGTAATTCAGCCTGTGAAGGATGGACGCCTTTTTATCTCTCGCACCACCACCTCAGTGACTATATAAGTCTAGCTGACCTCTCTACAACACTCCAAAGTTAATTTTGTATGTGACCATAGTTAGATGACTGAAAGTCCGCTTATATTCTTTGCTGGGTGTTTTGGAGTTTTTATTTCTTTTTTTTTTCCCCCACTACCTTAAATTGAGTCTGTAGCACTGCAGTAAAAGCTGAAGTTAGGGATAAATTTCTTGGGTCATATCCACTGCATGCTGTTTTTGAGGAGCAAAGAAGTGACACAGGGGCTCAGTTCTGCTTTTTCATGGTTAAACAAACTGCCACTGAAAATGACATTGAGCAAGGAAAGCACAACCCTGCCCCAGAGGACGAAGAGGATATTCTACTTCCACTGACCATATGTGGATGACAAAGGAAACAGGATTTGACTAAAATGGCACAACGAGTAACCATAGAAATGTAAATATCTATAATATCATACAAAGCAATATTTTGATACCATTATGAGTGAAGGATTTTCCAAACAGGAAATCCACCTGAGAACCTGGTCAACCTGAGAACCACCCGAGTGCAATGTTTATTGTGCTGTATGATCACCTTAGATTTTAATTTCAAAAGAAGTAAAACATTTCTTGTGAGCTTCCCCCCCCCCCCCACAATGCTTGCAACTGGTTTTCTTCACAATTTGAGAACAGAAAGCTGTTAGCTGGGGTTTTGCTTGTTTCCAGATAAACCTCCAGCATAGCCCTGTTCCTTGCAAGTGCTTCCTGCAGTGGCTGTGCCTCTTTAAGATTGCGCAGTGAAGCTAAAAGGTTCCTTTGCAATTTGTGACCTCCACGACTTTTCTAAACAAGGGCAAGGGAAGTTTCAGAGGCAGCAAGTTTGGAGTTGTTGTATGTTAACTGACTCATTAGCTTTCACAAAAACAATGACCTTTACTAACATCTTCTCTAACACAGCTCTCTTCAAACTAAATTCTTCCTCTGCCCTGATGGGTTACCTCACTCAGTGTGTGTGCAACTGCTTCCTCACTTATTACTTCTCTAATTCCTATTTGGTGCTGAGCACAGCCTAGATTTCTATACAACTCTTTAGTCTGCTCTCTTCTGTTTTTCTTGTTTGTTCTGTGCCATTCTTTGCTTTCTGTGCTTCTGCAGCTTCTGTTCTTTTTAGAAATATCATGGGAGTGACAGCGGTTAATGTGAACACTTCACAGAATTTCTTGATGCCAGAATTATGAAAATCTTCTCTTGATGGTATTTTTCCATTATTCGCTATATAAAGTGCTGAAGCAATACCTCAAGGAATGTTGTTTTCTTTTATTTTTCCTTGCATCATCCCCAGTTTCAGCTGATCATTGATTTCTTCTGAGCCAGGATGCAAATATGGACTCTGTTCATTCTGGCTCCTGCAGATCTTTTGACTGCCATCTGACCAGGGCTCCCATAGCTTTCATCTGTTTTCACTCCAAATCCTTCTTCTAAAATGTAAAATGATGGCCTCTAGCCAGCATGTTGCATTTTACTTTTCCTGTGTCCCAGACCTCAGTTAAAGATTTAACAAAAGCAAAAAAGCTCTGTTTCAAGCCAAATAAAGGAATAAAATCTGAAAGTTTTTCCAGATGAGAACGTTGGACCTTTCATATACTCTTTGGCAATTGAAATCTAGCACAAGCTTTGTCCACGTAATAGGAAATAGCTTTTTTATATAAACTATTTCTGGAGCTTCTGATTGTTGCCCTTTACTTTTAATACTTCTTATTTTATAAAATTTACAGGAAAGATGAAAGCAAATGAAACTTTGCATTTATGGAAGCAGACTTCCTGGGTTAACAGCTCTAGTTCTGTGCTGGGAGTGCAGGGTAGTGGCAGCTGCTTGTACTTCAATGAACACTGCACAGCTTCCACTTGTAAGCATGTCATCAGTCCTCACAAGGGTATAGAGGGTATGTCCTGGGCTTTCCCATACCTGTGGAAGACGCCTCTTTGCAAGGATTGACATGCCCATTGGATCTTGTAGATGATGTATACACCTGCAGAGCAGTGTTTGCTTTTGAACCTCAACAGCAGAGCCCCCATTTCAACAAAGCACTCTGCTAAAACTGTATTACGTTCAGGGAATTCTGTTATTTAAAATCCAGTGGGAGAGGGGGTATTGAAAGCTGGTTATCTTCATGCTTATTGCACTGTGAGATTTTGTTGTTATTGACATGACTTTACAAGGAAGAAACTCATATGAGGGATGGGGTGAAGGAGAGGATAAACTCTTTCCATCCCACTTT